>NC_141416.1:2064847-2069178 GCF_034619465.1 Leptosomus discolor
TGTGTCTGTGTGTGTCTGTGTGTGTCTGTGTGTGTGTGTCTGTGTGTGTGTCTCCTGTGTGTGTGTGTGTGTCTGTCTGTGTGTGTCTGTGTGTGTGTCTGTGTGTCTGTCTGTGTGTGTCTGTGTGTGTGTCTGTGTGTGTGTGTGTGTGTCTGTCTGTGTGTGTGTGTGTGTGTCTGTCTGTGTGTGTGTCTGTGTGTGTGTGTGTGTGTGTGTGTCCCCCAGCTGGGGTGGCACCCCGGCACCAACCCTCGCTTCCTGGTGTAGTTGCCCGGCGTCTCCTCCCCATCCCAGCTCCTCCGTAGCCCCCTGTGTCTGGCGTCCCTGGAGCCCACCCCGATGCTCCTCCCGCCTCCTCCCCGCCCCCCACCCCAGCTCTGCTTTTTTATTTATACCCTTTTTATGTTTGTTTTTCCCTTGCAAAGGTGGAGGAGGAAGCCACAGACCAGGATAACAGGAACTGCAGTAAAGACAGTATGTGCAGCAAGGTAACGGGGCTGAAAACAAACAGCATCTGTGCTCCCTGAGCCAGCCTGTGCCCGCTCTGCTGCGGACGTAGTGTCTCTCCTGCTTCTCTGCTCCAGCTCCCCTTAGCGTAGGACACTGCCCTTCCCCAGGGGCCTCTCCCACGAGGGGACACCCCACCCCACACCCTGCTGCTTTTTTTCCCGGGATGGAGTTGACCTGGCGCTTGCCTCCCTCTTTCCCCGCGGCGGGAACGCGGCGGCCGGACTCCCGCCGCTCTTGCGAGGACCCGTGACGCCGCAGCCGCCGGCTGAGGTCCGAGCCGCGCTTCCCGTCGCCTTCCCGGAGGAGAGGGGAAAGGGGACGACCGCTTTGGCTCTGCCTTGCTTTTAGAGGACCCCGAGACTGGCATCCTGCGCAGCCGCAGGGTGGTGCCGGGGGCTTTTTCCCCTGCTGTCGCTCAGCGGGGGGCCGAGCAGAGACCTTGGGGGCTCGACAAAGGCCGTTCACAAGCGCCGGGGGGGGGGGGGAGCAAAACCCTTCGTGGTGTAGCACCTTCTGCCTGCGCCCCTCTCCTCCTCCGCGCTCCGCCGAGCCCTTTGCCCCCTTCGGCCCGGCCAGGATTTAAAGCGAAACGCTCCAACTCGCTTCGAGATACACCGGGAAGCATCGCTGCCTGCCCCCCGCCTGCCTCCGGGCTCTCTCCTGGGGGGGGGGGGGGGCTCTTGTCCCCGTAACCTGCGCCGTCTCGCCCCGTGAGGCCCCGGCCCGGCAGCCGCGGCTTCTGCGGGTGCCTCCGCCAGCCCCAAGGCTCGTGGCGGCCCTCGGCGGCGCCGCGGGCCTCGCGCTTCGCCGTCCGCCTCCCCTCGCGGCGTCGGGAAAGAGCTGCAGGTGCTTGAACGGGGCAGGGGTTGGGGTTGGGGTTGGGGTTGGGGTTGGGGTTGGGGTTGCGTGGGGTGAGGCCGAAGCCGTTAATCCCGGCGGTACCGGGAGGTGCCTCGCTGGGCTCGGCGTCGCGCCGCGGCGGCTCGGAAGCGTCGCCCCCCCCCCTCGAAGGGGGCGAAGAGCCGCCGCCGAAAGCTGGAGCAGACGGCGTGGGCCGTGGGGCGCCCGTGCAGGAAAGAGCCGCCAAAAGCGGGGGCGTGGGAGCCTCCCCCCCCCCCCCCCCCGTCACGTTTCCTCCGCCGAGCGGATCCGCCCGATAACGCCGCCGCGGGTAAACCCTGCCGTCCGTCCCCCCCCCCGGTCCCGCGCCTCCTCCCGGGTGGGCCCCGTCAGCCTCGCGAGCGGGTGGTTGACGCCGTCTCCGCCGAGCCCCCGGGGACACCGAGCCCCCCGGGGACACCGCGGGAGCCTCCCTGGGGCTCCGCTGCTCCTCGCCCCCGCTTGGGGTGAACCCCCCCGGGGACGGCGCCGAGCGGTGTCTGGCTCCGGGAGTGAAACGGCCTCGTGGAGCTGGGCGTGAGGTGGGGGACTCGTTCCCGGACCTGCTGGATTCCTCATCCCTTGAGGAATTGCTTTTCCTTCCCTCTTGAGCCGCTCGATCCTCGGTACCGAACCTCCCGGACAGGGAAAGAGATTTTCCTCCCGTTCCCTTTACAGGCGGCTGCGGGATTTCCCGTGGCGTAACAGAGCAGCCCGTGGTGGTGGTGCCTCCTCCGGGGCTCACCGGCAGCTCCCGCCACCCCCAAACCCCCCCGTGGGGGCCGCGGTGCATCCCCCCGGCCTGCTCCTGCTGCTCCCCCCCCCCCCACCACCCGGGGAGGGCAGGCTGGTCCCAGATCAGGCGCGTTTTCTGACCAGGCGCTTGGTGGTTTGTTTTATTTTTGTTTTATTTTTGTTTTATTTTTGTTTTATTTTTGTTTTATTTTTGTTTTATTTTTGTTTTATTTTTGTTTTATTTTTGTTTTATTTTTGTTTTATTTTTGTTTTATTTTGTTTTATTTTTGTTTTCCTCTCCCCGCTGTAAACTCAAGCGGTGGTTGGAATCTGGCAGCTCCCTCGCGGATGTATTTAGTGCTCTGGGAGCTGCTGACTTGCCTCCCCGACCCCAGATGCTGCCTGATAACCCCGGGTGCGCTCGGGAAAGGCACGTTGGGGGCTCAGGCTTCTGAAAGAAAAAGCCCCGCTCCTCGTCGGACCCCTGCGCTCCCCCCCCCCCTCCCCCTTGCTTGAGCAGCGAGGGGACGTGGTGGCCCCGTCGTGTCCCCGCTTCGGGGTCTGCGCGGCTCCTGGGGGGGGACGAGGGTGCCTTGGGGGCGGGTGCCGAGCTCCGGTGGGGGGACGTCGGGGTGGCTCAGACCTTGGAGGCCAAGTCAGGGGGAGGGAGACTGTGCCGTGGGGCAGGGGGGATGGTCACCGGTGACCCCCGTGGCCAAGCCAGGGCAGGGGAGGGGGGACATGGGGAAAACAGCTCCGTCCTCCTTTCACCGGGGCTTGGCCGGGCTCCGGCCCGTTCCTGAGGGAGGCGAGAAGCTCCTGCAGCCGGGAGAGGCCGCGGCATCCCGGGGGGATCCATCCTGCTCCTGGGGCTGCTCCTGGCCTCCTTCCTGGCCTCCTTTCAGCTCCCACTGGAGCTTCAGCCGCCGGGCCTCAGCCCCGTCCCGGCGGGGGCAGGATTTGCCTCCTCAACCGGCGGCCGCGGGGAGGGTTCGCTGGTGCCGGAGAAGGAGCCGGGATGCGCCGGATCGAGGGGGTCCCGGTGGGCGCCGCGGCTCTCCGGAGCAGCGCAGGCCGGGCAGGGAGGTCCCTGGTGCGGGCTCCCCTCGGCGGGCTCCCCCCCCCCCCCCCAAAAAAAAAACGCGAGGGGCATCCTCATGCCCTGGCTGGGTGCAGGGGGGGGGGGGGGGGGATGCGGTGGGGGTGTCCGGCACCCCAAGGTGAGGCAGAGCGGGGACGGTTCGGTCGCCGTGGGGCTGCTCGGTGCCGCGATCCCCGGGGGGGGGGGGGGGGGGGGGCAACACCGACAGACCCCACGGGACGTCCGCCCGCGCCGAGGACACCGGTGGGAGGCAGCAGGACTGTGTGTCCCCCCCCCAGCCTGCCAGCGTCTTCTCCCGGCTCAGCGCCAGCCCGGAGCAGAGGGACAGCCAGGGCGTCCCAGCTCACCTTCCCCCCCAACCCTGGGCCGTCCCCAGGATCCAGGCTTTGGGGGGGGGGGGGGGGGGGCAGCGGGACACCCCACCACCCCCCCCCACGGGTCCCCTGGGCGCTGGCAGGGCTGGGGGAGTCGCCGGCGGCGCTTGTAACGCCCTTTTTCTTCTCTTTCAGAACATCTTTCAGATGGTCAGGTCACAGCAGAGGGACGCGGCCACTTAGCCCCTCGTCACGGAACGAACGTAACCCCCCCCTCCCCACCCCCCCGGAGTTAACACTTAAAATTCTGTTATTGTATTAAAGCCCTTAAACTAAATATTATTAATAATAACGCCATTCGTGACCTTCACGTCTATGGAGCGAAGCGAGGCGGAGGAGCGGCGGGCTCGGCCGAGGAAGGAGGGGCCGCCGGTGCTGGACCGGGGGCTCCATCTCTGCCCCACCCCCCCCACCACCCCCCACCCCCCCCCTCCCCGCCTGGGGTCCCCGGAGCCGGATTCTGCTTCGCCTCTTCGCAGCCGGACCCGGCGCCTCGGCCCGCGGCGCCGTTCAGGCCGATGGAGGGGTGGATGTAAAGGACCCCCCCCCACCCCCACCCCCCCCCGCCCCGAGCAGCTCCCGCTCCAGCCCCCTGCACGTCTAGACGTAGATCGGTTTCTTTTAAAGTCTCGTACCGGCGGCAGTAGCTTTTTTTTTTTTTAAGCTGGTGTTTTCACGCACAATTCTCCTCCCGCCCCGTCGTGGTTTTGTAAAAACTAACCGGAGAGAGA
>NC_141416.1:2069378-2116169 GCF_034619465.1 Leptosomus discolor
TCCTGCCCCCCACCCCGTCCCAACCCCATGGCCCCATCCCGCCCCATCCCAGCCCCATGGCTCCACCAGCACCATCCTGCCCCCCCCAGCCCCATCCTGCCCCCCACAGCCCCATCCCTGCCCCCCACAGCCCCATCCTGCCTGGGTGCTGGGTGCCGGTTGCCACTCACCTGGGCAGGATTCTGGGGGTGCGGGGCTGTGGGTGCCCCCTCAGGGGCTGGTTATATCCCCCAGAGCAGCTCCCGCCCCTGGGCCAGGGGGGCCGTGCCGGCCCCCGCCACCGCCTGGGTAAACACGTTGGGGGTAAGGGTCGCTGCGGGGACCAGCCCCTCCTCGTCCTTGCCAGGGGTGGCCCCACACTCTGGGGTCCTGCCCCTGTGTCCCCAGCGCCCTACGTCCTGGGCAGGACAGGGACGGTGGGTGACAACAGCGCAGGAATTAGGGCTGTGGGGGACCCTGGGGGCCAGGGCTGCCACAGTGGGGGCTTGGCTGGTGACCCCATGGCGTACAGTGTCCCTCTGACGTGCAGTGGCCCCGTGGCATGTTGGAGCCCTGTGACAAGCGGTGGCCCTGTGGTGCATTGTGGCATATGAGGCCCCACGGCATGTTGCAGCCGCATGGCATAGTGGGACCCCCAGAGCAGCTCCAGGGCCCCCCATACCCCGGGTCCAGCACCCACCAGTCCCTCTGCCCCAGCCCTGTGGGTCCCAGTGGCCACCCCACCCCAGGGTCCCGGCTCAGCAGGGCGCCCTGGGGGCTGCACACCCCGGCCCGCCCCAGCACCCGCGGAGCGAAGGTCGTCCCCTGCGTTATCACTGACCCTCGGCCGCCAACGTGACGGTGTGACTCAGCGTGGGGCAGGCAGAGGCCGTCCCCATGGGGTCCCGGAGGGGGCACCCATGGGGAGGGACCCTGAGACACCCCGCCATGGGGCTGGGCCTGAGGCCAGCTCCGGCGGTGTTTGGGGACGCGAGGCCAAAGGGCACCTGGGTGGCACTGAGGACAACAACTCTCTGTCCCCTGGGTCACCAGTGGGGCCACTGGGGGCCCTTCCCCCCCGAGCCCTGCCCACATCAGCCCTTTGCAGAAAAGCTGCTGGTGATGGCAGCAGGGACAGGGACAAGGACAAGGGAACATGGGGAAGATCCAGGGACACGGGGCAGGGGGCAAGGAGGGGGACATGGGACTGGGGACGCAGGGCAAGGAGGCGACACGGGGCAGAGGAGATGGTGGGGGGAGACAGGACGTGGAGGGGACACAGGGAGGGGACATGGGGGGAACTGGGACACAGACAGGAGGGTCCAGGGATGCGGGGAGGGGACAAGGAGGGGGACATAGGCCATGAGGGGGTCCTGGGATGAGGGGCAGGCAGAGAGGACACGGGAGGAAGGGGACACAACGAGGGTGCGGGCACGGGGGACACGCGTGGGGACGGACGGGCCCCGGGGGCGGAACGCGGCAGCCCCGGAACGGCGCCGCGCGGGGCCGGAGGATCCGGGGAGCAGGGTCCGGCGCGGCCCCGCCCCCGCCGGCTCAGCCAATGGGCGGCGAGCGCTGCCCGCGCCCGCGATGGCGGCGGCGGCCTCGGGCGGGCGCGGCCTCGCGAAGCCGCTTCCGGCGGCGGCGCCCGCGCCCGCGATGGCGGCGCCCGGCGGGGACGGGGGGGGCGGGCGGCGGCCGTAAGGCCGGGCCGGGCCATGGGCAACGTGCTGGGCCCCGCCGCGCCCCGGGCCCCGCGCCGGGGGGAACCGCTCGGCAGTCCCGGTAGCTTCGATGAGCTGCACCGGCAGTGCAAAGGTGGGGCCGGGGGGGGGGGGGGGGCGCACCGGGGCGGGGGGGAAGCGCACCGGGACCGGGTCCCCGGGTGGCGCCGGCAGCAGCGCGGGGGTCCCGGTGGCGCTGGGGGACGGGCTGGTTCCCGGGGGGGGGGCGGGACACCGCGGTGACGGGGGGGGGGGGGGGCCGGGGGGGGCCCTGAGAGCGGTGGGGTGGCACCGGGGGGGCTGGCCCGGGGCGGGGGGGTGCCCCCGCGCAGGCCCCGCTCAGCCCCCGCTCTCCCGCAGAGGTTTTCCCGCAGCAGATGGAGGGGGTGAAGCTGATCGTCACCAAGACCCTGAGCAGCCACTTCCAGGTCAGGGGGTCACCCACCCACAGAGGACACCGTGCTGCGGGGAGGGGGAGGGGGGGGGGGGCCGCTGCCACCGCCCCCCACCCCCCCCGGGCCACCCCTCTGTCCCCTCCGCTGACGCCCCCGTCCCCGCAGGTGACGCACACGGTCCACATGAGCACCCTCGGCCCCTCCAGCTACCACTTCAACGCCACCTTCGTGGGGGACCGGCAGCTCAGCCCCACCGAGGTGAGGTGGCCCTGGGGGGGGGCAGGTGGCCCTGGGGGGGGCAGGTGGCTCTGGGGTGGCCTCGAAGCTCTGAAATGGCCCTGGGAGCGGTGGCTTGGGGGGTTCCCTGGGGCGTGAGGGGGTCCCAGCCCGTGTCCCTGTCGTGTCCCCCCCCGCACCTCAGCTGACCCCTCCTTGTCCCCAGGCCTTCCCCACGCTGGTGGGGGACATGGACAACAGCGGCAGCCTCAACGCCCAAGTGCTGCACCTCGTGGCCGAGCGCCTCCGCACCAAAGCCGTCTTCCAGGTGGGGCTCGCGGGGGGAGAGTACCCCCGGGGTAGGGGGGGGGCGGGGTGCTGGGGTGTCTCCGTCACCCCCACGGCGATGGCAGGACCCGCCGTGGCACCCCCGTCCCCTTGCAGACCCACCAGGCCAAGTTCGTGACGTGGCAGTTCGACGGCGAGTACCGGGGGGACGACTGCACCGCCACCCTCACGCTGGGCAACCCCGACCTCCTCGGCGAGTCTGGTGAGTCGGGGGGCGTCCCGTCCCCCCCGCCCCCCACGCCACGGGGCTGCCGGGGGGTGAGGGGGCCACGCGCTGAGGGCCCTGCTGTCCCCGCAGTGATCCTGGTGGCCCATTTTCTCCAGAGCGTCACCTCCCGCCTGGTGCTGGGGGGGGAGATGGTTTATCACCGGCGGCCGGGCGAGGAGGGAGCCATCCTCACGCTGGCGGGCAAATACACGGGTACGCGGGTGCCCCACGCTCACGAGGGGACACGGGCACGGCCCTGGGGGTCCCACCCGCCGTGCTGGTGCCAGGGGGGCGCCGCCCCGGCTCCCTTCGCCCTCCGCTTTGCTTCTCTCTTCCAGCTCTGAAGTGGGTGGCGACGCTGAACGTGGGCTACGGCGGCGCCCACGCCAGCTACTACCACCGCGCCAACGAGCAGGTGAGCGTCCCCACCGTGTCCTTGTCCCCCGTGTCCCCCCTCCCACACCTAGAGCTGATGTTTTCTGCCCCCCCGCCCCCCCAGGTGCAGGTCGGGGTGGAGCTGGAGGCCAACACGCGGCTGCAGGACACCACCTTCGCCTTTGGCTACCAGCTCAACCTGCCGCAAGCCAACATGGTCTTCAGAGGTGAGCGAGGAGCCACGCCGGCACCCAGCAGCCCCGGCACCGGCTGGGCGCTCACCCTGTCCCATCCACCCCCACCCCCCCCCCGCAGGGCTCCTGGACAGTAACTGGAGCGTCGGGGGGGTACTGGAGAAGAAGCTGCCCCCCCTGCCCGTCACCCTGGCTCTGGGCGCCTTCCTCAACCACTGGAAGAACCGTTTCCACTGCGGCTTCAGCGTCATCGTGGGCTGAGGGGCCGCGGGGGGGGGGGCGGGCAGCACGTGCCACCGTCCTGCTCAGGGAGCCACCGTGCCGCGGGTGCGCCGGATGGGCCCCGCTCTCGCGCCGCGGTGCCGGGGGGGGAGCCCGCGGAGGCGGGGGGGGGGGACTTGGTCCCCTCACGGCCAGGGGACACTGTGACAGCGCGCGGCGGCTGTCGGCGCCTTCGGGCTGAGGAGTGGGTGTCACTCGGGGGTTGGGGGCTTCTGTCCTCCCCCCAGCGCCGCGCTTCCCTCCGCTCCCACCCCTCCTCTGCCTCAGTTTCCCCTGTGGCGGCGCAGGGGGTGGCTGTGGGCGCGCGCACCCACCGAGCCTGGAAAAATAAAGGAGCTTTATTCTGCCCTGTAAAGTGCGCTGGTGAGCACTGGTGCTCGCAGCTGGGGGGGGGGGGGGGGGAGCTGGGGGGGGGGGGCCGGCGCGGGGGCGGCCGGCGCAGGCTCTAGCTGATGATTTCGGAGAGCAGCGGCGTCATGGAGGAGAGGTCCTGGATGTGGAGGATCTGCCGCGTGTTCTCCACGTTCAGCGTCTGCAGCTCCGTCAGCAGCAGCAGCAGCTTGGCGTAGAGGAACCTGGCGGGGGGAGGGCGGGGGTGGGGGGCACACGGGACGCCCAGCTCGGACCCGGTGGCCGTCCCCTCCTGCAGCAGAGGGGACCGTGGCTGGGCCAGCCCACCCTGCCGGTGCCTACCTGCCCTCGGGCATGGGGTGCTGGTGGTCGATGTAGCTGTTGAGCGTCAAGGCCACCTTCTCCTGGAACTGGTCGATGAGGTCCCGCTGGGCGATGCTGGCGTGGTCTTGGGGGGGGCGCAGGGCGGGCGGGTGGCGGTCAGCGGGGTCGAGGGGGGCCGCCGCGGTGGCCCCCAACCCCCCCGGTCCCCTACCTGGCGAGAAGAGCCGCATGGCCTGGAGCAGGACGTACTCGGCTTCGTGGAGCTGCAGCTTCTTCAGGCTGATGTGGAACTTGAGCAGCGGCTCCAGGTAGATCTGCTGGAAACCGGCTGCGGGCAACCGCGGCGGTGACGGGCCAGCGGGGATGGGGACGCGGCTGTCCCTTGCTCCCCGGTGCCGCCGTGCCCGCCCGCCTTACCCAGGGCTCCGTCCTGGATGGTGTAGCAGTGCTGCCCGCACTCCCAGGCGTTGGTCTCCGGGTTGAAGACGGTGTTGAACCGGATCTGGCAGATCTCCAGGGTGGCCCCTTTGAGGAGCGAGATCTGGTCGTCGATGGGCAAACTCCTGCCGGGGCGAGGGGAGGCGTCAGGGGTGGAGTGGCAGCGTGTGTGTGTGGGGGGGGATCTCCCACCCGTGCCCCCTATGACCCCCCCCCCGGACCTGAAAGCTGGGATCTCCTTGGCGAAGTTGATGACTTGCTGGATCATGAAGGTGCTGAGGTCGGCGAAGTGGGGCAGCATGGAGAAGACGTCGGGCAGCACGTCCTCGTCCAGGCAGTTGGGCTGCACGGCGGGGACGCCGGGCTCCGGCGGGCTCTGCGGCTGCGGGCTGGGGACGTAGAGGCGCACGGCGGGCTGTGGCGGTGGCAACCGGGGAGCGGGGGGGGGGGGGGGCGTTAGCGCCGTGCCGGGGCACCCGCGGGTTCGTCTGGGTCCCGGGGAGCGTCGCCACTCACCCAGTAGTGCGTGAACTGGGAGAAGCTGGAGTCAAAGGTGCGCTGGTGGGCCGCGATGAGGATGGCGATGAGCTCCTGCTGCTCCGCCGTCAGCCCCGCCGGCTGCTCCCGCGCCAGCCGCCGCTGCCCCCGCAGCGCCCGCCGCCGCTGCAGCGCCTCCTCCGACATGATCACTGCCGCCCCGCCGCCAACCGTCACCCCCGGGTCACCGGTGGCGCGGACCCGCGGGTGCTCGGAGAGGCCAGCGCCCCGTGATCCCTCTCCTCAAGGGGCTTCCCCTTGTCCCCTCTCTCCTGCACCCCCTCCCCGCCCCGCTGTCACCTCTATGCTCCTGTCCCTTGCTGTCCCCTCGCCTGTGGGCAGCCCTGGCCCCTCTGTCCCCATATCCTCCCCTGCCACCCCCACCCAGGCTGGTCCTCTCTGTCCCCTCTTGTCCCCTCCAGGTCCCCCTGATCCCCTTTTCCCCCCTGTCCTCCCACCCAGGCCCTCCCTCTCCCCTCTGCTCCATGTCCCCCTCTTCCTCCCAGGTCTTCCCCTGTGTCCCTCCATCCCCTCCCCCTCCGTGTGTCCCACACATGGACACACTGTCCCCATGCCACTGCACTCACTGTCCTTCCGCATGCCCACATTGAGGCACTTCTGGAGGCGACAGGCCTGGCACTGCCGCCGCTTGGCCTTGGTGACGGGGCAGCTCCGGGCGAAGGGGCAGGTGAAGCGGACGCCCTTGATGACGGAGCGTCTGGGGAGGACACACACGGGCCCGGCCATGGGGATTGTCACTGTGTGTCCCCAGGGGGAGGGCAGAGGGGCAGCAGGAGCTGGGGGACAGGATGTCGCAGGGTGGGGGGCCACCTCCAGCTCCCAGGACCCTGCTGTGCCCCCCGAAAAGGCAGGTGGCCCAAGCATAGGGTGGCAGCAGCTGTCCCACCTTGTCCTACCGGGTCTGTGGCCATGGGACCGTCCCACCCCGCTGTATCTTGTCCCATCCCATCCCATCCCGTTTCATCCCTTCTTGCCCCATCACACCTTGTCCCGTCCCATCCCATATCGTCCTTTCCCGTCGTGTTGTGCCCCATCCCGTCTTGTCCCCCTCCTCCGCCCCATCCCATCTCACCCCACCCTGTCCCATCCCGCACCCGTTCTCTGGGACCCATCCGGTGCCACGGAGCAGCCGTGGGTGTCCCCCCCCGCGGTGGCAGCCCCCACCTGAAGAAGCCCTTGCAGCCCTCGCAGGTCATGGCATGGAAGTGGTAGCCGGTGGCACGATCCCCGCACACGGCGCAGACCTTCTCCTCCCCGGGCTCTGCATCCTCCCCCCCGGGGAGCTGGGGCTCCGGTAGCGTGCAGGGGCTGCTCTCCGCGTCCGAGGGGCTCGACACGGACATGGCCGGGGATGTGGGTGGTGGCACCCAGACTGGGGTGACGGCAGCGAGGACAGAGTCTGCAGGACGGGTGTGCAGGGGCGGGGGGGGGGGGTGGGGATGTGTGTGTACACACCCCGTGGCTCCCGCTGGAGCAACACCCTTCGCTGCACCCCCTGCAGCCTGTCCTGCAGCTGCTGCCCCAACACTGGCTCCGTGTCCCTTCCGTGTCCCCTCAAAGCCACCGTGTCCCCCTCACCCCATGGCGCACGGCCCTCATGCACCCACCTGCCGCTGCGACCTTCTGCCCCGGCCACCGCCGAACCGGCCCTGTGATGCCCCCGAAGGTGGCCGGTGCCCGTTGGTGCCGGTACCTTGGACCCGGTGCCTACCGGTGTGGCTGGTGCCTGGTGCTCACCACCACACAGCCAGGGGCCACCCGGTCCCCCCGCTCGTCCCCGCTGTCTCCCAACCAGATCCCCGTGGAGTTTGAACCTTGAACTTGAGCTGGGCTGCGGCAGGCGGGGACAGGCGGCGCGGGGCGGGGGATGACAGGCAGGTACAGGCAGAGCAGGCATGGTGACAGGCAGAGGACAGGCAGACACGGGGACAGGCAGGCGGGGACACACGTGAGGGTGCCGGGGTAGGTGTCCAGGGTGGCGGAGGGGACGGGGACCACAGCGGTGGCCATCCTGCCAGCGGTGACCCCGCAGGAGGGTCCCCGTCACCAGTCACCACAGGGGGGGGGGTGTGCCAGCGGTGTCCCTGTCCCAGGACCCCTGGGCAGCACCTGTCCCCCCCCCCCCAGTTGTCACCCCCCCACCTCCGGGGTGCCCCAGGACGGTGGCAGCTCGGGGGGGGGGTGACAATGACTGGGTCCCCCCCGGGTCCCCTCGGGTCTGGCTCCGTGGGGCGTCGAGGTGGGGGGGGGGGGGTGTGAGACACGCGGGGGGGCAGGTCCCCACCGTGCCCCGCCCCCGCGCCCCATTGGCTGCCCTCGGCCGTCACTCAGCCGCGCCCCTATAAAGGCGGCGGCGGAGCGCGGGGCGCCGCACACCGGGAGCGGCGGCACCGGAGCGGCCATGAGCGAGGTGAGGGGCCGGTACCGGGCAGAACAAGGGGTTTTTTTCCCCCTTTTTCCCCTTTATTTTTAGCAACGGGCCGGCAGAGGAGCTGCCCTGGGAGTGGCGGGGGGAGGGGGGGAGGATGCTTCACCCCGGGGCGGGGGGCTGGAGGCGGGGGAAAGAGACCCCGGTGGCTGCGGGGGGGGTCCCCGGTAAAGCGGAGCCCGTGCCCTCCCCCGGTGCGGGTTTGCTGCCGGGGACCCCGTGTCACCCCCGGCCACCCCCTTCTCTCCGCAGTGCAGCCCCCATGAGTCCCCCACCGCGGCGGAGGCCCCCGGCGGGCAGGAGGAAGGTGAGGACCCCCGGCAGAGGTGGGGTGCACCCACGGGGGTGGCCTGTCGCCGGTGTCACCTCTGTCCCGCGCCCTCCTGGGACCCCCCGGCTCTGCCCGGTGCCTGGGACCGCAGTAGCTGCTTCTGTCCCCCCAGAGCCTCCAGGATCTCTGTCCCCCACCACGGCGGGGAGGGGGGGGGAGGGTGACACCTGGATGGATTTGGGGACCTGCTCTGTCCTTTCCCTGTCCCCTGGGTGTACCCTGCTGCTGGGAGGGGGGGGGGGGGGGGTGGGTCAGGGTGCTCACTGGGTGCTGGGGTGAGTCTGGGGGTGCCAGGCTGTAACCAGGGCAGCCCCTCTCCTGTCTATGTGTCCGTGTCTCCCCCCCCCCCCCCGCCCCCCAGCCAAAGCCGGTGACCCCAAGAAGGTGGAGGAGGAGGAGATCGACATCGACCTGAGCGCACCCGAGACGGAGAAAGCCGCGCTCGCCATCCAGGGAAAATTCCGCCGCTTCCAGAAGCGGAAGAAGGAGTCGGGGCCCTGAGCGGCTCCGGGGTCCCGGGACCCCCTGCCCGTGGCGGTCACCCCGCTCTTGCACGTGGGCACGGTCCCATCCTGACCTCCGCTGTGCCGGGGCTGCCCCGTCCTCTGTGAGCGGGGCTGGCGGGGGGGGGGGGAGCTCAGCCCTTCCCTACCCCTCGCCCACCCCTGAGCCAGGACCCTGGGTGAAGCTGGGGGGAGGTCGATGTGGGGGGGGGACACAGCCAAGTCCTGTGTCCCCTAGAGCAGAGGTGGCCCTTGTGTGAGGGGATGGCGTGGAAATGCCCTTTTCCCCAGGGCAGCCTCCATTTCCCGGTCCCCAGCGATGATGCTGGCTGCTGGGGACATGCTGGGGGCGGGGGCGGGGGGATGCCACCGGTGTCCCCTGAGCGAGGGAAGCCCTTGTCCCATCCCAGGAGGTGGGACGCTGTGGGGAGAACAGGTCTTGCTGCACCCCACCGTGGGAAACCGGGGCTCCCCTGGCACAGAGCACTCCCCATCCTGGCACTGCCCCTCCCCGTGCTCCTGTCGTTGTCACTGTCCCCTCTCCTGGGGGGGGGGGGGGGGGCGGGGCGGCTTTTAAGCATGTGTAAAGAATAAACCATTGGGAAGAGGAGCCAGGCTGGTGCGTGGTCTGTGGGAGCGGGCGAGGGGACAGTCCCCCACTGGGCAGGACCCCCAGGTCCCCCTTCTCCGGGGGAGCCCCCACAGCCCTGTGGGTCCCCGGGGCTGGGCTGTCCCTGCCTGGGGGGGGGGGGGGGTGGGTGGGTGGGTGTGCAGGCAGGGGTGGCCTGGGGTGTGGGTGGAGGGTTCCCTTATTGGGATGGGGCCCCCCGGCTGGTGCTTTGGCTTCCTCACCCCCCAGGATCTCCGTCACCCTCCGATTTGGGATTTTTATTTTCCCCCCATGAAATTCTGCTCAATTGATCATCCGCCAGGTCTCAGCCCCTGGAGCCGTGGCCTCGTTTCCCATCACACCGTTCTTGGCAGCAGCGATGAAAGGCGCTGCCGCTCGCTCCTCTTCCTCGGGGATGAAGGCTTCGCAGGGCTGTGTCCCTCCAGGCATCAAAGTTTCGCTCGGGGCTGGTTTTGGCAGCGGTTCCCAGCCCCGGCTCCTGCTGCGGCACCGCCGAGAGCAGCCGCAGGAGGTACCTGCTGGTGCCGAGAAAAGAGCGTTTGGGGGGGGGGGGTGTGTGTCAAAATAAAGGCGTTTGGGGGGTTCGCAGGGGGATTTCTGCATGCTCAGAGGCGGTGCCTGATGCCACGGGGGGACCCGGGACCCGGCGTTGGAGCCACAGTCCCTTGGCTCCCTGGAAATAGCTCCCTGGAAAGAAAAACAGCGTCGGTGGCCAAGGGAAGGGCAGGGCCCAGGGGACACCCCGGGGTCGGGCTCGGCCCCCCGCTCGCTCTGCAGACTTATTAGGGAAAAGACAATTATAGCCCTGGGTGGGGGGGTGGCCCGGGCCCCTCCCGGTCTGTGGGTGTCGGTGTGGGAGCGAGCACTCCTGGTTTGTCCCGGTGCTGGCACCGAGCGCCGGGGTGGGAGCGCTCCCGCTCCGCTCCAGCGCGGCGGCTGTGGTCCCTCGCTGAGCCCGGCTGCCAGGATGGTGACGATGGCCACCGGGATGGTGACAGTCACCGCTGGGTGAGCAGTGGCCGTGGAAGGAGACACACCCCCCCCGTCCACCCCAGGGGGATCCCTACCCACCCCGGGGCTGTGCACCCCAGAGACTTGGCCTCTGTGTTAATTGGAGTGAACTTTAATGAACAACTGATGGGGATGAGGGGGAAGGTGGCCTTAGGGTGGGGCGCAGCCACGATGGGTGGCCTTAGGGACAGCCCCCACTGGCTGAGGGGGGGGGGGGGGTCCTGGGGTGCTGTGAGGACGCCCTCAAGACATCACCTCGCCCCTGGGGAAACTGTGGCACAGGGGCAGCGATGCCCCTTTCCCTGTGGGAGCTGCGGGCCTCCGTGCAACGAGTTCACAAGCGCTCAGCCACCCTCTGCACACCCACCCTGCCCCACACACCCCCACCTCGAGTGGGGAACAGCAACGAGCCGGGGTGGGCGCTGGGCTCCTGGAGATGTGAGTTTTATTAATGGCGCCATGGGGATGGGGGGGGGGACACACACGACACAGACAAGGCGTAGAAAAACACGTCGGGGAGCGGCGCCCAGCTCCGGGGTGACGGGCACCGGCAGCTCCTCCAGCCCGGCCGCAGCCTCTCCTCCTCCACGAGGCTCCGGCCGACGCAGGAGGGCTGGGGGTTACAGGGTGGGAGGGTTAATGGGGGTCGGGAGCGGGACGGAGGGGATGGGGCGGGGGCCACCCCGCGACGTCATTTGCGCTCGGTCGCGGGGAGAGACGAGAAAACGGCCAGAAAAGGAGCAACGATGGGGGCAGAGAAACCCTCCCGGAGACTGGTTTTGGGGGGGTGGGCGATGGGGGCAGCACGGTCCCACGGGGACCCCGCAGGTCCCTGGGGAGGGGGGACCGAGGCAGCCCAGGGCGAGGAACAGACCCAAAATTCGGTGTTTGCATCTTGAAATAGAAAAATTACATCAATGCCCGGGGCTGGGCAGGGCAGCGGTTGCGCAGAGGAAGGTACCAACCGAGGGGCTTCGGGATGGGGCAGGGGGACGCCGGGGCGACCCCGAGGCTGGGGGACCTGGGGCGAGGACCACACCCCGCTCCTCGCCGGGTCCCGCACCACAGGGCGGCCACTTCCCGGGGTTGGGGGGGGGGGTGGGGGGGGGTGTGGGCCGTGTCGTGGCCCCCCCCCCCCCCCCCCACCTCCACCAGTAGCTGGGTGGGCGTCAGGTCCCCGCGTTGGGCTTGATGATGTTCATCAGGGCGTTCTTGAGGCTGCCCTTGCTGGGGGAGCGGACGGCGGGCGGGGGGCGGGCGGCCTCGGCGCCCTCCCCCCGCAGCTCCATCTCGATGGTCATGACGACTTTGGGGGGCCGGGGGGCCCCGGCGCCCTCCCCCGCGGTACCTTCCCTGCCCGCTAACCGCTATTTCTTATCCTTGCGGGAGTCTCCCAGGGCTCCCTTGGCTTTCTTCTCGCTCGGCGCTTTGGCGCCGCGGCTGTGGTCCAGCATGGCGTAGAGCACGGGCGCCTGCGGGGACGGGGCAGCGTTGGCACCATGGTACCCCCACCCCCCTGCCCTGCAGGCTTCGCCTCCCAGCCTCTCCTCCCACCCCAAAAAAAGGTAGGAGAGGGATCGCCCCCACCCCCTCGCTGCTCACCTGCCGGCCGCGCTTGGACAGGTCCTTGGCCGATCGCTGCAGCTTCCCCTTCTCCATGGCACTGAAATTGGGGTGGAAAGGCAAAAAAAAAAAGGTGGCTCAGAAAGTCCACCCCTGCCCCGGTCCCCCCCCCTCGGCAGCCCCATTTCGGGGTGGTTTTGCCCCGGGTCGGGCGGCGGGGCTCACCTCAGCCGTCGCTGCAGGGCCGCCTGCCGCCGCAGCCAGCAGTAGCGGAGGAGATAGACGAGGGCCACCACCACGACCACCAGCAGCAGAGCCCCGCCGATGATGGAGCCCAGTACGACGCCGTAGCGGGTGGGCACTGCGGGGGACACCACCTCCCCGTCAGCCCTGCCCGGACGGAGCAGGGAAACTGAGGCAGGGAGGGGACCGCCGGCGCCGTACCTTTCTCGAGGACGTAGAGCGTGACCTGGGAGGACTTGCCCACGATGTCCGGGGGGTTCTTGACGTCGCAGGTGAAGGTGCCGTTGTCGGTGTAGTCCAGGTTGTGGATGACGATGGAGCCGTCCTTGCGGTGGGGGTTGCCCACCCACTCCATCCGCTCCTTGAAGGTGCCCACGTCATCGATGTAGGGCTGGCCCTTGGCGTAGTGGAATATCTAGCGGTGGGGACAGACACACGGACATCGGGGTCACGGTGGCTCCGGGCACGGCAGGGCCACCCCCAGCAGCCCCGATGTGGAGCGGGTGCTTACAGAGATGCTGTCGCGGGAGCCCTCGGCTTGGAAGTGCCAGGTGATGGAGATGTCCTCGGAGATCCACTCGCTGGACCAGAAGCTGCAGGAGAGGGTGACGTGGGAGCCGACGGTGCCGTACACCTCCCGCTGCGTGTACACGTGGATGGACAACGCCGGGGACGGCCCTGCCGGGGGGCACAAACCTGTCAGACCCACGGCAGACCCCGGCACGGGGACAGTGCCCAGCACCGGGGCCGCCGGCCGTTCTGCGCCCCCGTGCCGGCCCCGTGCCCGGCCCTGTGCCGCCACCAAAGGGCTTTTGTTGGCCCTGGAGAAAGCACAAGGGCTGGTGGGGGACAGCGGCTCTTTGTGCCACCGCGGGTGCCTTTGCAGGGAGCCTCCGCCCCGGCGTCCCCACGGCTGGCTCGAAGGGGACCGTGTCCCTGCGCCAGCTGACGCCCAGGGACATCGGCAGGGCTGGGTCCGGCACCCAGCACCCCTCACCTGTCCCCAGGGAGGTGGCTGGTGCTGGGGGACACAGCCTGGTGATGGGGACCGGGGCACGGCAGCAGATACGGTCCCGGAGCGTCGCCACCACCGGTGACGGTCCCAAAAGCAGACGTGTGGGCGGCTGCCAGCCCCATGGCCACCTCCCAGGGGTCTGGAGCCCCCCCCCCCCCCCCCCCCCCCCAGTACCCTCCAGGATCAGGATTTCAGGACCAGCATCCCTGGTCTGCCCCGTCCCCAGCTTACCCAGTGCCGAGAGGAGCCCGGCGAGGAGGAGGAGGAGGCTGCCGCTGCCCCCGGCACCCTGCGACATGGTGGCTGCCTGTCACCGGCCGGCTCCGAGCCGCATGGAGGGCTGGCAGCGCGCGGGGCCCGGCGGCGTGCCGAAGGGTGCTGGCGGGACGGGGGCCGAGGTTTAAGAGCAAGCAGCGCCGAATGATGCCGGCGGCGCCCCGGCCTCGGGCCAATGGGCGCCAGGCAGCCGGGGCGGTGGGGGCCAGGGGCTGCCGGGTGCCCCGGGGCTGAAAGGGGGGCATTTAGTTTGGCGATGGGCGAGGAGGGGGAAGCATGTGGCTTGGGGGGGGGGGGGGGGGGTTCTGGGCACACAGTGCCCTTTGTCCGGCCGCATTCCCGCCCGCAGCGGAGGCGGCTCGGCAGGAATGCGGGCCGGAGCCGGAGGGCACCGGTACATGGCCGCGGTGGCCGGTTGGTCCCAGGGATGGGCCCCCATGGTGGGGCTTGGGGGTCTCGCGCCGAATGCGCCGTGGGCCCCTGGTGCGTCCTCTCCCCTCCCGTGGCCATCGGCCGGTTGCCGGCACCCTCCGGCGCAGGCCGTGCTCCGGCGCCGTGGCGTGGGGCTCCCCGGTTGGCACTGCCAACTTCGGCCAAGCGCGCTCCCAGCAGCCTCTGCTCCGGCTCCGTTTTGGGGTGAAAACACAGCTTTGAGAGGGGGGTGGTGGACAAGGGCCCGTCCGTCCCCGCGGGGTGCAAGGGGGGAGCCACCAAAGTGCCACGGCCCCGCGCGGAGCCCCGGGCAGGAATCGGCACAACGGGCTGCCAGCTGCCGCCGCCGGTTGAGGAGCGAGTGGCGACGTTTTGGGGTGAAAAGCTCCAAAGTGGAGTTTTCCTTAGAAGGCTGTTGACCCCCAGAATTGGCGGCCGGGGAAGGGCGGGTGGGGGACGGGGGGAGTAACGGGCAGCCCCGGGGGTAACGGGGGTGGTGTAACGGGCAGCCCCGGGGGTGTTGGGCAGCCCCGGGGGTAACGGGGGTGGGGTAACGGGCAGCCCCGGGGGTGTTGGGTAGCCCGGGGGGTAACGGGGGTGGGGTAACGGGCAGCCCCGGGGGTGTTGGGTAGCCCCAGGGGTAACGGGGGTGGTGTAACGGGGAGCCCCGGGGGTGTTGGGCAGCCCCGGGGGGGGTGACCAGCAGCTCTGAGGTTAACGGGGGGCTAACGGACAGCTCTGCAGGGTAATAGGAGGCTCCGACGGGGGTTCACGGGCGGCCCCGGGCAGCCCCGGTGGGGTCAACGGGCAGCTCTAGGGATAACGGGGCGGGTCCCGGGCAGCCCCGGGGGTCCCGGGCAGCCCCGGGCGTGGGGGCGGAAGTGCGTCACGGCCGCTTCCGGCGTGCGGGGCGCTCCAAGATGGCGGCGCTGGCGTTGAGGTGACTCCCGGGAGGGCCGGGCCGGGCCAGGCCGCGCGCGCCGTGGCGGGACCCGCGGCTCCGGGAGCGGCTGTCGCGGAGCCGCGGGCGGGCGGACGGGCCGGTTGTCCCGTCCCGGGGTGGGGGGCGCGCCTCGGGGCCGCGCACGGAGCCGCGGCTGGGCGGGGCCCCGGGGTGCCCCGTCGCGGGACGGGTTCCTGCCCCCGGCCCGGCCGTCGGTAACGGCCTCCGGTGCGGGGACGGACCACGCCGCCCCACCCGCGGCAGCCCCTGGGCCCAGTCTCCCCCCCCCCCCCCCGGTCCCGCTGCGGCCGCGGGCACGGCCCGGGCTCGCCCCCCGCCCCGCCCCGGTGCAGCGGCTGCGGGGAACCGGGGAGGCGTCGCCCCCTCGGGCGGCTGAACGGTGCTGTGCCCCCGGGGGTGCGAGCGGCGAAGTGCGGGGCCGGGGGCGGGGGGGGGCCAGAGCAGGAACCGGGACCCCCTTGGGCTGCGCGGAGGGGGGAATCGAGGCCTGGGCGCTCGGCGGGGCTGGGGTCCGCCCGGCTGGGGGGGGGTCTGTCGCTGCTGAGGGGGGAAGACCTGCTCCTTCCCGCCCCCGCCGGGCCGCCTCTCCCCGTTCCCTCGCCCCTGTGGCTCTCGGTGGCCGCGACTGGGTGGACAGATGCCCACGTAACCACCCAGCCGGCGCTGGGGGGGGGGGGGTTTGTGTGTCCCCCCCCCCAACAGGGTGCTGGTGGCTTCGTAGGAGCTCAGCGGGATCACATCCCGCCGTGGTGCAGAGCAGCAGAGGGGAAGGGCGTTGTGTTCGCTTGCCCTGAAGGTCCCTCTTCCCATCTGCCACCCCCCACCGAAAAGTTTGGTGCCTCCTCAAGGCTGTGGCCGTCCCTCTCCCAGCCCCTGGCCCCGTTTCTGACGTTCTCCTCTTTGATACCAGCCTGGAGACGGCGGTTGGGATTTCATTCTCTTAATATATTCTCTTTCTAGCGGCTGTCGGAGCCGTCGTGCTCTTTGTGGCGGGTGCGGGGTGGTTTAAAGGCAGGATCTGCCGGGGGAGGGGGGCTCCGGTACCCGCTGGGGCGGGCGCCCCGCAGCCGCTGCTTGGAAAACAACAGAGAAATCTCTCGCTCTGCTTTGAAGCCTGCGCCTGATACCTTCCTCTCGTGTCTGCTCCTGCCTGCCAGATGAAAAAGCATGTATAATCGCTTCTCATTTGCCTCCTCCGTGCTGAAACCCGAGCGATTTTTATAGCCCTGTCTCGCAGGATCAATGTTAACGGCGTCTGTCGACGTGACACTGAGCTGATGCGGCTCCTGAGCTGTCCCCGCCGCTCCCGAAATCCTCCTGAGCTGCGGGGTGGGGTGTGCGGGGCCCGGGCTGGCAGCGTTCAGGGATAGCTCGTTTGAGCTGCCCCTTGTCCTCCTCCAGCCCCGTGGCTGCGCTCTGCCAAGTCCCCCATAATTAACGTTGTCCGAGGGTCCCCTGAGTCTTTGCACCCTCCTGGGGCGCGGGGCAGAGCGGGAGTTAACTGGGGCGCTGTGGGAAGCTGCCTGGAGGGGTCTGGAGGATCCTTTTTAGGGCTGATTCTTAAAAAAAGCGCGTTTGTCAGTGATCTGGAAGAGAATGCGAGTTAATGGCTGGAGAGCTGGAGAAGATGCAACAACTCAGAGGATGATAAATAATGAAGAGGGCAGGTTCTCGGTGCAGAGTGACCCCGATTGCGTAGCTGGAGGGCCATGTTTTGCAAGCAGCAGTCGTTGTGCTGAAGCAAGATGTCATGCTTTGCATCTTAAGAAAAAAAAATATTAAGATGGAGCCAGGAGGACGGGGAGTTCTTGTCGGGGAGTTTAGCTTTGAAAAAGAGACAGATGTGTCGTGGATTTTCTTCTCTCTTGTGTGAGATTCGGAGCCAGCCCTCCCTCGGCCACCGCCCCGGCCCCCCAGCGGAGGGGTTGAGCGGCTTCCACCCAGGGGGAGATGAAGGAGGTTGGGCCTTTTAATCTGGAGAAGAGTCTGAGGGGGGGGGGGGGGAATGAGCGTGAGATATAAATCATTAATGGTCTGGGGGTAGAGGTTGATCGTTCACCTCCATTCCCCTGCCCAGGGAGCGGGAGGTGGCGGCCGGTGCTGCTCCGTGGGGGCTCGGGACACGCAGGGAGCGGGGTCAAGCTGTGAGAATCGGTGCTGAAAGCTGGGGGGGGTGGGTGTGGGGTGTGTCAGGAGGTGGCAGCGGGATTTTGTGGTGGAAAAGGCCGTTTGTTACAGAATGAAACCCTCCGGCTCGGGAGCGTGTGAGCTGCACGGGTGGGGGTGCTCCCGGGTGTTTCCTGACATTCCTTCTCCGGGGGTGCGGTGTTGGAGGCGACGGTGGGGGTTTGGTGGGGGTTTGGCTGGGCTCAGCCCTCGGTGTGTGTCCCCCCCACCCCCCGAAGCTCAGTCTCGCTGTCAGGCCGCACCTGAGGGCGGGTGTTGATACCCCAGAGACGGTTCCGAGAAGGGTTTTCGATCCGAACCATTGCGCTGCAGCGAGGGGTGGATTCCGCAGCGCCGAAAATTCCCGCAGCCAGCCGGGACGCCTCCCTAAAAACCTGCTGTGTTTCAAGTCCAGCCTTTGAAGGCGAGGGAGGATTTTGAAAGGAAACATCCTACCGACCCTTTACACAGGAACTCGGGGGAGGGGGGGGGGTTTGATCATAATGGCTTTTGTTTTCCCTTCACACCTGGCGGAGAGCTGACCTCCAGATGTTTTCCCTTGCCGCGTCCTCGAGACCGGCCGTAGGGCGGCTGAAGAGCGGCAAGAGCTTCGTTAGCGTTAACGAAGCAGCGGGAGATGCTGGTGCGGGGGCTGGTGCGGTTGAGGAGGTTAATTAGCGTTTGTTGCTCTGCTGCAGACGAGCCGGACGTTATTCCCCACCTCGCTCTCGCCGTCAGGAAAGGCAGCGCTGCCTGTTCACGCGTCTCGTCCCGGCGAGGAGCGGGCGCGGCGGATTCCAGCCCACCTCTGCCAACGCTCGAGCTGCGTTTGGGCCGGGGGCCTGTTCCTCCCCGTGCCTTGGAGAGATGCCCTTGAATGTCAGAGCCGCCGTGACTACAA
The DNA here is from genome assembly GCF_034619465.1 of Leptosomus discolor. NCBI lineage: Eukaryota > Metazoa > Chordata > Aves > Leptosomiformes > Leptosomidae > Leptosomus > Leptosomus discolor. The sequence goes on from NC_141416.1 coordinate 2,087,235, forward strand.
TCGCTCTGCAGAGAGAGCGGCTCCCACTCCTTCGGGCACCACAAAATCCCCTTTTTTTACCTCCCGCCCCGCGCCTCGGCGTGGCCGAAACGCGGCGGCTGCTGGGCCGGGGCGGCGACCTCCCGGCTCACCGCTGCTCGGAGCTTAACGAACGGCAGCGGCGAAACGCTGTCGTGAGCACGAGAGGTTGGAGGAAGGGAGGTGATGTCTTCATCTCTGAGGCGTGGGGAGCGGCGGCCTGCGCCAGCCCTTCCCGTGGAGCTCGGCAGATGTGCCTTTCGGGGGAGGGGTGCTGCCCGCCCCGAAAATTGCCGTAGTGAGAGTGAAAAATGGGACTGCCGCAGCGTAGCTGTGAGCTTGGAGCGCTGTGGATGTCTGTCTTACAGACGGGGTGTTACAGCTGAGCAGACTAATTACAGGGTGTCGGAAAGAATGAACCCCCGGGCAGAGTCTGGAGAGTCTAGTTAAGAGGTCGGTGTGGGAGAGCGATTTGTCGAGGAACAGCCCAGATCCTCTTGTGTTAAGATCGATTTTAAGATACGAACCACCAAAGTGGTGAGTCCCCTCGCCGGCCCACCTTGCTGGCATTTTTGGGCGTTCCTTTGGCGCTCACGAAGCCTTTCTCTCTTCTCTCTTGCAGAGGTGCCGGTCGGCGATGCCTGCTGGCGCGGCTCGGCCCCAGCCTTTCTGTGCGACAGTGAGTCCGAGGGTTTTTGGAGAGTAACGGGATGAAGTTCTTCCCCGAGGGATCTCACCTGAGGCTCCGGGGCAGGCGTGTGCTCCATCTGCTCAGTGGTTCTGGCCAACAGCGTGTGTTGGCCGGGCACTTGCCGCCCCGAAGCCGCAGCCTGTTGGCAGAGTGGCTGGGGCTTGAGGACGGGGGTGAGGGGAGAGCTGGCTGGCTGCTGAGGCGGGCCTGGGTCTCTCGTGGGGGCTTTGCACCTCAGGGGGGCTGGGAGCCGCAGAAGCCCTCTCGTTCCTGTGCTTCTTGCTGCGGGGCTTCGGGGGAAATAGTTATTTTCTGCTAAATTGAGCTGTAAGTAATTGCTGTGTAATCTCAAGAACATTAAATTACAAGCTCTTTATTTGGTACAAGCTGCAATTACCGTGGCAGTAAAGAGCAGGTTGTGTGTTATCAGGATTATATAATGTGGTACCTGATATCCTATACCCTGATTTGGGGGGGGGGCAGGGAGGGAGGGGGTGGGGGGGAGCTCGGCTCCGCTGGCTGAGCGGATTCCAGCGCAGCAGCTTGTTGTTGTTCCTCGCTGGGGAGAGCTGGCAGCGATCCTCTCCGCGCGCAGCTGGAGCCCTTCTTTGTGCTGCCGTCGTCAAGGTCAGCCAGGAGCTCCCGTCCTGCCCCGGGCAGGGGTGGGGGGGGGAAAGCTGCCGCAGCGGGGCGGGCGGAGGGGTAAAACTGCCCCATTTCCCCCCCCCCTCCCACCTCCCATCTCCTCTTTTGCAGCGTTGTCCCGATGGGAACGACGGCCAAGGAGGAGATGACGCGCTTCTGGGAGAAGAACACCAAGTCCAATCGTCCCTTGTCCCCTCACGTCACCATTTACAAGTAAGAGCCTCTTGGCTTCCTCAGCTTGGTGCTGGGGCGCCTCTGGGCTCTGGCGCACGACAGCCCCGTCCCTGGGGGCACCCTTGGGTGGGAGGACGGAGGGACCCTCTACACTGAGCGAGGGGGGGGGGAACGCAGCCTCCCCCACCGAGCTGGTGGCACTCGCTGTTGTCCTACGGGCTGTCACGGAGGGGTAGAGTTGTGTGTCCCCCCCCTCCCCGGAGCTGCACCTCGGGGCGCTGGGGCAGGGCAACGACCCTGCCCGCTGCGGAGTCCTCGGGGGTGGAGGCAGGGAGGCCACCTCGGGGCTCTGGAGTTCCCTCCTCAGAGAGGTGACAGCTCCTTGGGGGCCACCTCCATCCCTTTTCCAGGTGCTCTCGTTTATCCCAACCCTGCCCCTTCATTCCGGGCTCTGGAGTTCCCTCCTCAGAGAGGTGACAGCTCCTTGGGGGCCACCTCCGTCCCTTTTCCAGGTGCTCTCGTTTATCCCAACCCTGCCCCTTCATTCCTGAGCTGCAGGAACCTTTCAGCCTTCCCCTGTGCCATCTCCCTTTTAAGCTTTCTCAGCAGACGCCCTTCCCAAACCCATGCCAGTGGCATTTGCCATTCCCAAGCTGCCTCTGCAAATTCCCCCCCCCCCTGGCTTTCCCCTTTTGCTCCGGCTGGATTCCTTGAATACCTCCAGAAATACCCGCCCAGCAGCACGGAGCTGTCTAGGAAGAGCCGGGCTGTGCTTTGGCCCGGGTGTCGTGCCCTGTTTTGCTGACGAGGTTGGTTGTTTTTGCAGGTGGTCCCTGCCCATGGCGATGTCCATCACGCACCGGGGCACCGGCGTCGCGCTCAGCTTAGGTGCGTGCGTCTCCCACCTGCTCGTGGCGACGGAGGGCGGGGGCTGCGGGAGGGAAGACCCCTCCGACTGATTCGGAGACGTCACTCGGGGCAAATGGTTTTCTCCCCTCTGTCCCCAGCTCCAGCCACGCTTTTTCTCCCTGTCTGCTGCCTTTCTCCATCCCCCGAATTTCACCCCACCCCCATTTCTCTGCCCCCATGTCCTCTTGTGCTGCGAGTGGCTCCAGTCCTGCAAAGGCAGCGATGCTCCCCCATGCCTAAAAAAGCCTTCGAAGCCTTTGCAGCCCTTGGCTTGGCCTGGCTGCTTTCTTCTGGGCCTTGCCCAGCCTGGAAAAGGCCGATCGGCTCCTCTTGTTCTCAGCCCTTCTCTTCCGTGGCTGTTTTTTACTGGTTTATCCTTACAGGAGGCCCTGTGTGAGGGAGAGGCTGGCAGGCAGGCAGAGCTCAGAGGATTTTCCGTAGCACAGGTGGAGTTTTTCAGCTCTCTGGGAGGGGCTGCTGCGTTCCCAGAGATCCCAGTGGGGAAGAAGGTGGTACCAGCATCAAAACTGATAAATGCCCTCCAGCAATTTGGCTGAGCAATAGGACCTCTGACTGCGAAAGGCTGTTTTATTTCCACTAATGCCCTCTCACAGCAACAGGAAGGTGCTTTGCTGGTAGCTCCCTTGTTGAAAGCGGGGTGGAGAGCTGGGTTGGTGTTGGCAGAAGGGCAGAGAGTGAACGATTCTGTGAAGAGAAAAGACGTGCAGGACTGCGGGCTGGCATTCCTCGCTCGGCAGAGCGAGAGGGAGCGGCGAGGGCTCCAGCCTGCCCTTCCCAGCCTGGCCTCCCGTGAGGGTTGGGGAGCTGGGCTGCTAGAAAAGGCCACGCACGTGCCCTCCTGCTCCCCTGTCCCCCCGGCAGGGCCCTGGCGAGGGCTCAGCTCTGCCCCCCCCCAGGCTCTGCTCTTCCTGGGACCTCAGGAGTCACCTTGCCTCCCTGCCTGGCAAAGAGCAGCACGTGTCCTCTGCAGGCAAGGTGACTTTGCCTGGGTGCCCCCCGTGAGCCCAGCTGGGTGGCGGCGTGCCTCGCTCTGCGCGCGGATCCAGGGCGCTGCGCCGCAGCCGTGCTGGCACCACCCCGCTTCGGGATCGGCTCTCCGGGAGCTCGGGATGTGCCTGGCTCCCTCGGGGCAGCGGTCGCCGTCCGGCTTGCTGTCAGATGGGCCGAGCTGGCAGGTTCCCTGTTGCTTTTCCACTCTGATCCATCAGCCTCCGCTGGAGGGGAGATCATCCCCTCCCTGGGCTGATGGAGCACGAAGGCACATCGCTGCCGAGTGCAGCTCAGCAGCCAGGAGAAGGAGGGGGAAGCGTTCGGCTCCTCTCTGTCAAGGCCTGTAATTAGAGGAGCCTCTGACTTCCTGCGCTCCCGAACACAAAGGCCATTGAGAAGACGAGTGGCTGAGCGAGGAAGCAGCTGGTTGACTCGCTCTTGCCGGCGCCGGCCTCGGCCTCGGCGCTCGAGCGAGCGTGCCGCGGCGTAATCAGGCGCTATTGAGCCGAGGGTGAACCGCCCCTTGGCTGACTGCTGGCTGCCATCCTTCCCCTTCTTTCGGCAGCACCATCTGGAGGAACCCTCTTGGCCTAGAAACGAGGAGGAGAAGCTGCTGCCGCTCCCGCAGCTAGCGCAGAGGCGCGCGTCGGGCTGCCGCTCTGCCGGTTCCTTCGCCGGTCCCCCACCGCGGTGGCTGGCAGCAGCGGGGGGGGGTGGGGGTGGGGTGGTGTTGCTGTCCCGAGGCGTGGATCTGGGAATCTTCGCCCAAGAGCTGCCACCCGAAGGGTTCTGAACTTCCTCGTTCCTTTAAGCTTGAATTTGAGCTGGTTTGGCTGCAGTTGGAGGAGGTCGCACCAGTTTGGGCTCTGGGTGATGTGTGAGTAACGCAGCCCCCGGTGCAGGACCCAGATTCAGGGTGTTGCCGCCCCAGTTTGAGCCCTCAGCACCCCGAGGTACATTGTCACAGTGCAGCTGGCGCTGCCACCAGACGGGCAGAGCCCTCCTCCCTCCGTCTCCCTCCACAGGCCGCGCCACCAAACCAGAGACAGAGGTGGCCTGGAGCCGGTGGCGATTCAGGCCGTGCCACCAAACCAGAGACACAGAGGTGGCCTGGGAGTCTTTGCGGGCAGCGAGGGGACACTTCTGCTGGCTTGACCTGTGGCCTTTGTCTTCCTCAGGAGTCTCCCTCTTCGGTCTGGCTGCCCTGCTGCTCCCGGAACAGTTTCCCCACTACCTGGCCATGGTGAAGTCGCTCAGCCTGGGGCCTGCTCTCATCTACTCTGCTAAGTTCGCTCTGGCTTTCCCCTTCTCCTACCACACCTGGAATGGAGTCCGACACCTGGTGAGCAGCCTCCACACGGGGCTGGGGGTGTGAGGGAAGGGAAACGTCTGCCGGCGGCGGCATCCGAGAAGGTGCCCTTGGGAATGGGAATGAGTCACCTCGAGTGCTTCAGAACCTCGGTGCTATTTTTGGGTCCGTTTTAAGTTGCACAGAGCATCGCTACGTCCTTCGCCAGGCGGCACAGCTGGCTGAAGCTTCCCCTGCTTCACGGGCTGGGGGGACGTGTCCGCAGGGCCCTGCGGAGGTGTCACCCGCGGCTCCTTACCTCGCCCTCGGCGCAGCCGTCGCGCTGTGCTCTCCCAAGTGCTTTGGAGTCTTTCCGGAGCCCAGAAGACGCGGGGCAGAGGGTTAGAGACGGCTCTGCCTGCCCAAAGTGAGCTGTGATGTTTGTCCTGGGCTCCGGCGGCTCCGTTCAGCCGAGCTTCCTGTGTTTGACGAAGGAGGGGGAGCCGGAGAGCTGCGAGTTTCTCGCTGGGAACGGTACAAGACGTGCTGCTTTTTGTAGGTGATTCTGTGTTTTCTGTAGCTCCAGACGAGTTAGGTTTGATGGGAGCAAATTGCAAAGGCAGCTGGCCCGGAGCGTGACACGATCCTGCTGCTCTGGGCGTGGGGAGCGTCACGTGCGGAGCCAGACGTGGGCTCAGGCTGCAGGCGCTGACGGCCCCCAGTGTTTCCAGCGTGGAAACACGGCGCTTTTGGGTGTTGTAGCCTGTCCTGTTAATGAGCTGCTCGTGTCAGAGCGCCGGGAGGCGCCTGGCCGAGCTTTTGGGGTGAGCGACAGCCGTGTGCTGCGAGAGGAGCCCCCTCGGGGTGGCCGGTGGCCGGTGGGCAGCGCTGCGAGGACTCATTATCGGCTTTTCAAGCACTCGGTTTGGGATGAGGTCTTGGAACCCGGGGCTTGCAGCCAGCTGAGCCCCGCTCGCTGGCGGAGGAGCCGTCGGGCAGACAGAGCGATCGTCACCGGCTGCTTGCTCAGGGCGGCGTCTGAAGCCTCCGACCGCTCGGATCGATTAGGAGGCCGATTAAATCATCTGAGACGGAAACCAGCAGCGCTGGGCCCCGGCTGCGCTCGGCAGCGCGGCCCAGGCGAGTGGCAGAAAGGCAGTCACCAGGGAGCAGGTTCGGCTTAGTGCCTCTGCCCCGGGGGGCTTCTCTGCTTTGAGCCGCGGGGGCTCGCTCGCAGGTTTTGGGGGGGGCAGGTGGGCGCTCCCCAGGCTGCCCTCCGCCACCCCCCGCTTCCGCTTGGCCAAAGCCGGGCGAGAGGTGCGAGCCCACCTGCGATCTTTGGGAAGGCAGGACAGCCAGCGCCGGGAGGCGGGGGGGGGGAGCCGTGCCAGCATCCCTCCCTCGGCCTTGGCCTCTGCTTGCCCCCCCCCCCCCCAGGCTCGCACCGCACCCGGGGACCTGCGCAGGGGTGCTGGGGGCTGAGGCTCGTCCCCACCCGCTCAGCTCTGCCGCCGGGGACGTTGGCGCTGCCGCAGAGCTGCAGCTTGCGCCGTGTTTTGTAACCCCTTTCTGTCAAGCAGGAGAGCAGCTGCCGCTTCTGAAGTCAACCTGGCTGGCGGGGATTAGGGCGAGCTTTGCCGATAGAGGGGGGGCGGCGGCGGTGGGGGTGTCTCGGTGGGGGATAAGCTTCCTCTGGCACAGCGCCGCGCCTGCCTGCACCCAGGGAGACCCCTGCGCGTTGGCCCTGCAGCGATGGGCGCTTGAAGCTCCCTCTGGTCTGTACCTGGTGGTCCAAAGGCTGGTTTTTGGGGTGATCTTGCTGGCTTTTGTCAGAAAGATGGTGCCTTTCTGCCTGTGTCCTGCACATCCCCCATCCGGGACCATCCCAGCCCTGTGGCATTAACCCTGCTGTGTCGCTTCTCTCCCGCAGGCGTGGGACATGGGCAAGGGGTTCAAGATCACCCAGGTCAACCAGTCTGGGGTGGTGGTCCTGGTCTTGACCCTGCCTCTCCTCCGCGGGCCTCGCAGCGATGTGAAGGTTCCTCCCGGTCGGCGGCCTCCCTGGTTTTGGAAGATTTGCTCCGTCCTGGCCCACCTCAAGACGCCCGTGGAGAGGGAGGCGGGAGGACAGGCTCCCGAGTAACTACAAATCTTTGGGGAAGGTGGCACGTCCCCCTCCTCACAAATCTCGTGGATGATCAGAATTGCTTTTCGTTAGCCCGGGTGATGTGCTGACCCCTCTTCCCGGTGGGGGGACAGGCCGGGCTCTCTCCTTGTCATGCCCCATGCCCGAGCAGCCACGGCACAAATTACCAGCCGATCCTGGCACGTTCAGTCGCTCGCAGAGAGCTGCCTGGCTTCTTCCAGGAAAACTCTTAGGGCGTTTTTCTTTGCTCTGCTCTGTCCCCAAGCTCGAGACAATGCTGAATCTGTGGTCCCCGGCCGTCCGAGTGGGCTCGGGGATGGCTGGTGGTGCGTGTGGTAGGCCCAGCGCAGGACAAGCATCTCCATTGAGGCAGCCCGCGCCGGGGCAGGGCGAGCAGGGCGGAGCTGCCAACGCCGGCACCCGTGAGGGGAACGGGCGATCGGTGCCACCCAGGTGCCGCGCTGGCTGCGACACCCTGCGCTTTCTGAGCCCGGCGGCGTGAGCCGGCTGGGGCGGGGGTGCTCGGAGTCGCCAGAGGTTCGCTCCCTCCTCCTTCTTCTTGAAAATGCCACGCTCAGCAGCCAGCTTTGGGGCCCTGGAGCCTCTGCCAGGGAAGAAGATCCCATTTTCCCCCGTTAGGAAGTTACTCCGTCTCTGGGAGGGACGCGGTTTTCGCGCGTTGCCGCCAGCTCTTGTTTCGGCACTTGTCGCTCATCCACCTTTCCAATAAAGCAGCCTTGATCCTTCCCACTGAGCCCACCGAGGTGGTTGTCTGTGCTCGACGCTTCCCTGAGGCAAAGTCGGCCAGGAAGGGGGGGGGGTGGGGGGTGGTGTTGCTCTGAGATCCAGCGAGCTCCCACTTCCCAGAAGAGCTGAGCGAGGGAAAAAACAAGCTGCGGCGTTTAGAGGGCCGGGGCAGCGCTTGGCCTTTGGAGCTGGCGGGCTGTGGCGTTTGCCGTGCCAGCCCGGCAGCAAGGAATCTACCTGGACCGTGGTGGTTTGTGCTGGTACAAAACACCTAACGTGAAATCCAGGAGCTTTTCGCTCACCTTGGCCGATTTTTAACGTTTGCCACTGGGAGCAGAGCTTTGCAGAGGGACGCTCCCCGTCAGGAGCTTTGTCCCCTTTCCCTGCCCCGGCGAGGGTCTCGGCGCTGTTTCAGGAAGGAGGATCCTTCCCGTTCATCAGCTGGCAAAATGTTGGCTTTACGGGGGAATATCTGGCTCTCCTCATCCGGCTTTTGATGGAGACCTGAAGTGGCCGGAGGGGAGCTGGTCCGATAACGCCCTCCAAGGTCCCTTGCACCGGCCAGGCTCGTTTCCACGTGGCTCCTCTTCCTCCTGCCACCGATCCTCTGCCTGCAGACCCAGCAAATCTGCTGCTCCTTGAATGAGCAGAAGGCATCGCTGCCCTGAGGGACGCAGAGAGGAGAAAACACCAAGGAGGAAGAACCAGCTGCTGTCAGGGAGGGAGAAGACTTAGACCGAATCCTTCAGCAGAGCCACGTGCCCCCAGCAGGAAAGAGCTGCTCCTGGGTGAAAATGAGTGTATTTTAGCTCTAAACCATTACTTCCTGCAGTTGTTGAAATGGCTTTGATTTGGAAGCCACTTCTGCTCGCTAATGAGCTATTTCTGTGGTGCGTGCCAGCTGCTGGCAGAGCTGAGCCGAGAGACGCAGCGAAGTCATGGACTTGGTTTCCCTTCGGCGAGCGGCGGCAGGGGGCTGGGCAGCGCTGGGGCAGGCGAGAGACGAAGCCAGACCTGCCCTTCTCCCCCCCCCCCCCCCCGACCCCCGCAAGAGACCGGTGGAGGAACGGCTCAAACCAGCCTGCAGTGGTGGGGGTTCGGCGTGGGGAGAGGCCGGGTGAGCCGGGAGCAGCTCCTGGTCCCACATTTCCACCACGAAACGGGACGAGCTCAGATACGACCCGGAGAGGGCGGCGTGTCCCACGCCAGAGTCGCGCAGCCGGGACCTGCTGGGCCCTGAGCTCCTGAAACCAAACAGGGGAATTTATTTTTCTTTTTGAAAAAAAAAAAATTGTATTTTTCCAATCGCCGGGAAAACACACGTGCGGGCCGCGTGGTGCTCACCCTTGGGGGGCAGGAAGGGGTTTTTCCCGAGGGGTGGATGGTCTGTGGGAGAGCCCGGGAGCAGCTGGGGAGGAGAAGGGAGATGGTGGCCCCGCTCTCAGGCCTGCGGCGCTTCCTCCAGCACCGGCCTCTCCTCATCCCACACGAGGCGACGCCCTGAGCCCCCCAAACCCCGGGGCTCGGCCTCCACGGAGCCACCCCGGCTGGGAGCGGCGTGCCTTGCCGAGGGACTGGCCCTCCCTCGCAGCGGGGCGGCTCGAGGCTGGGATTTGGGGCGAGCCGGCGTCCCCGCATCGGGGGTCCTGTCACGGCAGAAGGATGGGAGCCGGGCTGGGGTGCAAGCCGGGGCTCCGGTGCCGTGGCTCCTGCTCTGGGGGACAGGTGGCCGCTCCAGCGGTGGCCCGGCAGGCTGGATGCCCTCGCTGGGTTGCCGGGCTGCTCCTTCGGGAAGGCTCCTTGGTGGTCTGCGTGTCCCACCGAGGCTCCTGGGGCTGTGTGAGGGAGGGGGTGTGCTACTCTCATGCGCAAAGATGGGGAGAAGAGGGTGGTGGGGAACAAATCGGGCCGAAATGCTGGGCCAGGTGGGTCTGGGCCAGCCCCCCGCTGCCCTGGAGGGGTTTTCGCTGGGCTCACCGCAGCCCTCGGGGCAGGGTTTTGGTCTGTCCCCAGGGGATGAGGCACCGTTTGCTGCGGTCCCCAGGGAAAAGCAGGGAGTGGGAAAGGGGTGCTGGGGGTTCTGGGAACCCCTCTGCGCCAGAGCAGCCCCCATTCTCAGCTGCTTTTTCTCGGGGAGGAGAGCAGCGGGTTGTGAGCTCCTCCTGCCGGCACGGCCCGCGGCCCAGGCACCCTGCCAGCAGCGGGGAGGACAAGCCCGGATTTGGGGTGAAGCTCCCCGGGAGCAAAGGGGAGGTGGGGGCCCAAGCACTGGGCGCTGCCTCGTCGTACAAAACACCCCTGAAATCTGCCCGTGGGCCCATCCCCAGCCCTGGAAACCAGCGTTCGGGGGGACCACCGTGGTTTTCCCCAGCCCTGGAAAACCCTCTCCCAGCGTTTGTGGGGACCACCGTGGGTTTGTGCCAGCTCATGAAGCTGCCCCTGGGAGAGGGGGGCTCTCCCTCAGACCTCTGGGACCCCCCCCCCTCAGCCCCAACTCAGATCCCTGGGACAGCCCCCCCCCCCCCCCTCAGCTTTGGCCCAAACCCTCTCTGGGACTCGTGGGACCCCTCAGCCCCCAGCCTGGACCCCCCCTGGGGAGAGGGGCACCGACCTTCCCGGTGATCTCGGTCCGGAGGCCGTTGCAGGCGCGGGTCAGGGCGGTGGGTTGGCGGATCTGGGCGAGGAGCCGGGCGGGCGGCGGCGGCCGAGCGGGAGGTCAGGTCCAGCCTGGCTGGGGGGATCCTTGGCGGCATGTCCCACGTCCCCACAAATGTGCCCCACGGGGAGGCCTGGGAGGAAGAGGGGGAGCGGAGCGGGGCTTGGCGGGGGTGTTGGGGTCCCGGGGAGCCCCGGTGCTGGCTGAGGGAGGGGGGGACATGATGATTTCAGTGTGTCCCCCCCAACGGGTGCCTGTGGATCTGGCTCACCTGGGAGTGGGGCACGGTGGGGAGCAGGTGCCCCCTGTCATCGGCGACGATCGGCGTGGAGCCCTCCCGCACCGAGGGGCGCTGGGGGAGCCGGGGGGGCAGAGGTATGGCCGGGGGTCCGACAGGGAGTCCGGGGCAGGGTTTAGGGGGGTCCTGGAGGGGGTCTGGGCCACAGCTGAGGGGGGTCCCAGGGGTCTGGGTTGGGGCTCAGGGGGTCCTGAGGGTCCAGGGTAGGGCTGGGTGGGTTCCTGGGGGGTCCCAGGGGTCTGGGTCGGGGCTCAGGGGGTCCTGGGGGTCCAGGCCAGGGCTGAGGGAGGGTCTCAGGGTTGTGGGCCTGGGGCTGAGGGGCTGTGAGGTGGTCCTGGAGGTCCAGGCTAGGGGAGGTCCTGGGGGTCTGGGCCAGGGCTGAGGGGTGTCCCAGGAGTTCTAGGGGGCTCTGGGCCAAAGCTGAGGGGGGGGGTGTGTCTCAGGGGTCCAGTCTGGGGCTGAGGGAGGCCAGGGGGGGGTCTGGGCTGGGGCTGAGCAGGGTCCCAGGGGTCTGTGTCGGGGCTCAGGGGTCCTGGGGGTCCAGGGCAGGGCTGGGTGGGTCCCTGGGGGGTCCCAGGGGTCTGGGCCCAGGGCTGAGGGGTGTCCCAGGAGTCCCTAGGGGGGCTCTGGGCCAGAGCTGAGGGGGGGCTCTCAGGGGTCCAGTCTGGGGCTGAGGCTGGGTCCCCAGGGGTCCTGGGGGTCTGGGCCGGGGACCGGGGGATTTTCGGGGGGGCCCAAACCGGGGCTGAGGGGGTTCCCGGGCGGGTCCCAGGGGTCCGGGCCGGACCTGGGGGGCGGGGCCGGGTGGGGTCCCGGTCGGGGGTACCTGCCGGCTGGGCCCTGGGCACGCTCCAGTTCTGCAGGCGGCGGGGGCTGAAGGCGTCCCTCGTACTGCGGGGAGAGCGGGGCCCGTGAGGGCCGGAACCACCGACCCCGCCACCGGCCCCGGCCCCGGCCCCGGCCCCGGCCCCGGCCCCACCTGCCCCGCCATGCGCCCGCGCGCGCCGTCTCCTGGCAAACCGCCCCGCGTGACCCTCGCGCCGCGCGCTCCCCCTGGCGGCCGCGATGGGCGCTGCCGGCGGGGCGGGGCGGGGCGGGGCGGCGGGGCGGGGCGGGGCGGGGCGGGGGGGCGTGACCGGTGGACGCCAGCGCCAGGTGCTCCGCCCCAGGGGGCGGGCGTCGGGTCCCGGTGCCGGTGGGCGGTGCCGGTGCTCAGCGGGCGGGAGGGGCCGCGCCGGGAGTTAAGGGCTGGGTCAGGGTCAGCGCTGAGGCTGGGGCTGAGCCGGGCTGAGGGTCACGGTCAGGGGGCGGGGGGTCGGCGCCGGGGCGGGGGGGGGGCGGGTTGGGGCAGCCCCCCGCCCCCGTGGGACACCCCCCCCCCCCCCCCCCCCCCCCGCCTGCTCGCTCGCCGCCCCCGGTGGGGCTGGGGTCGGAGATGGGCTCAGCGCTGGGGTCAGCCCCCGGGCTGGGGTTAACCCACAAATGTGCCCCACGGGGAGGCCGGGGAGGAAGAGGGGGAGCGGAGCGGGGCTTGGCGGGGGTGTTGGGGTCCCGGGGAGCCCCGGTGCTGGCTGAGGGGGGGGACACATGATGCCTTCGGTCCTCCCCCGCCCCCCCCCCCCCGGGTGCCTGTGGATCACGGGGGGCACGGTGGGGAGCAGGTGCCCCCTGTCATCGGCGACGATCGGCGTGGAACCCTCCCGCACCGAGGGGCGGGGACCGACACTGGGCTGGGGTCGGGGTCGGGGGCCGGTGCCGGGGCAGGGTCAGCCTCCGGGGCGAGGCCAGGCGGGGTTTACGGCAGCACCGGGTCGGGGTTGGGGCACCCCGGCTCTGGGCACCTTTGCGTGTGGGGCTGCTCTGCCTCCCACCCGCCGGGGGGGGGGGGGGGCTGCTGTGTGTCCCCCCCTGTCCCCTACCAGACCTCACCGCAGCCCCAGGTGACACCTCCCTGGCACGTCCCCGGCTCGCCCGGTGTCCCGGCCGGCTTGGGGCACCCGCGGCCGCTTGGCCTCATGCCCTGGCAGCAGCCCCACGAGGCACCCATGGGTGGCTGCGGGGTGGGGTCAGCACAGCGACGCCGCGACGCAGCGTGACGGCTGCCACCGCGGTGGCGTTACGGGGCCCCCTCCCAGGAGGAGCTGTGGCGTTACGGGGCCCCCTCCCAGGAGGAGCGTCCTTCCACCACCCCGGTGAACCGGTGCCGCCGACTCCCCAGAACCTTCCCGAAAGCGGTGCCGGGCCCAGCCAGGGAAGGGGCACGACACGAGAGGCCAGCGCTGAGTTCACTTTGTTCACTTTGGTTTATTTCTTTTCTTTTTTTCTTTTTTTTTTTTTTCCTCGTTCCAAACTGCAAACCCTGGTGCCGACGGCGTCTCGTCTCCAATAACACCCAATTGCTAAAGCCAATGCGGGGGGCGCCGGCGGCACCGGGGCCAGAGGCGGGAGGCTGCCCGGCAGCCGGTTTGGGCGATTCGGGGCTGCCGTGGCCCTGCTCGACGCCGAGGGGACGGGACGGAGAGAAATAAATATTGCTGCGCAAGCGAGGGACGCCTCCGGGAGCGGGGCTGGGCCTGGGCGGGGGGGGGACATACAAAAAAAAGGGGCCAAAAAAACCAAAGAAAACCAACAAAACAAGACTGAGGAGCCCAAACGGAGTTTGCTGGAAGCCGGGGCTGTTTTGGGGGGGGGGAGGAAGAAGGAGCTGGATTCCTGACTTCAATTTGCACGGCGAGCCCCGGCAGCGCAGCCCTGCGCCACTTGGCACCGGATTCCGGCGGTGCTGCCAGCTCTGGGCTCGCCATCGCTCGCCCTGTGGGAGCCGAATCGAGGGCGGGGGGGGGGGGGGGGTTGGGGTGGGCACGGGGCCGGCGGTGGGTTACAGCGCCGGGCAGGCGACTTGGTGCCGGATGCCCTCGTTGCAGATGAGGGCGGCCGCCCGCTCGTCGCCGTCGCCGTGCTGGCACTGCATGTAGCTGATGCCGTGGGGCGAGTAGCTGTGGTGGGTGCAGACGTTGCAGGCGCGGGTCATGGTGCCGCCGGTGCTGCTCCTGCGGGTAGAGGGGAGCCCCGGCAGCGCCCGTCAGTGCTCGGCAGCGGCACCCCTTGGTGTGCCTGGTGGCACCCCCTTGGTGTGCCTGGCAGCGCCTGGCAGTGCCCAGTGGCACCCATTGGCACCACGCTGGTTTCTATCAGTGCCAGCCAGTGCCTGATGGCACTCATCAGCACCCCTGGGTGCCCAGCGGTGCCCCCTGGCACCCATCAGAACCTGGTGGCACCCACCAGAACCTGGTGGCACCCACCAGTGCTCCTCGGGGTCCATTGGCACCTGGCAGTCCCCGGTGGCACCTATCAGCACCCAGGGCCACCCATCGGTGCCTGTTAGTCCCCATCGTTATCTGGTGGCACCCATAGGGGGCCATCGGTGCCTGGTGGCACCCAGCAATGCCCATCGGTCCCCAGTGGCGCCCAGGGATGCCCATCGGTCCCCAGTGGCGCCCAGCAGTGCCCACCGGCCCCCGGCAATGCCCAGTAATGCCCATGAGTACCCAGTGGCACCTGCCGGTGCCCGCTGGCCCCGCACCCCGTGCCCCTCACCGGCAGTCGCTGCAGGCCCGCTGGCACTCCTTCCGGCGGTAGCGGCAGATCAGCGCCCAGATGAGGAGCCCCAGCAGGCTGAGGAGCAGGAGGGAGCCCAGGATGGAGCCCACGATGACGCCCACCGGCCTTCCTCCTGCCACGGGAGCACAGCCTGTCACCACCGGCCTCCCCGCCGGCTGCCCGCTGCTCACATGCCCCCCGTGGCACCCCGGCAGGCAGAGCCAGCCCCTGGCAGCACCCTGCCCACGCTCTGTGTGTGTGTGTGTGTGTGTCCCCCACGTGGTGGCACTTACTTGGCACAGGGTTGAGGTTGACCTGGCACACGGCGTAGCCGACACGGTTGGTGACGCGGCACTGGTAGATGCCGGTGTGTGCCTTGGACAGGCTGTGGATTAACAGGTCGCCAGCACCACGTCCTGCAGCGGGGAGAGACGGCCCCGTCAGCCCCACCGCCGCACCCCCGCCGGCACCCGCACCCTTGGACACAGGGACACGGGAGCACACGGACACGGGAGCACACGGACAAGGGCACATGCAGACACAGACATGGGAGCAAATGGACACGGGAGCACACGGACACGGGAGCACACAGACACAGACACCCATGAACATGGGAGCACACGGACATGGGAGCAGACAGACAAAGGCACACACAGACATGGACACCCGTGAACATGGGAGCACATGGACAAGGGCACATGCAGACACAGACACGGAAGCACACGGACAAGGGCACACGCAGACACGGACACCCATGAACACGGGAGCACACGGAGAAGGGAGCACACGGACAAGGGCACAGAGAGACACAGACATGGGAGCACATGGACACGGGAGCACACAGACATGGACACCCATGAACATGGGAGCACATGGACACGGGAGCACACGGACAAGGGCACACGCAGACACGGACACCCGTGAACACGGGAGCACACGGACATGGGAGCAGACGGACAAAGGCACATGCAGACACAGACACGGGAGCACATGGACACGGGAGCACACAGACACAGACACCCATGAACATGGGAGCACACGAACACGGGAGCACACGGACATGGGAGCGAGCACACGGACATGGGAGCACATGGACGAGGGCATACACAGACACAGACACCCATGAACATGGGAGCACACGGACATGGGAGCGAGCACACGGACATGGGAGCGAGCACACGGACATGGGAGCAGACAGACAAGGGCACACACAGACACAGACACCCATGAACACGGGAGAACATGGACACGGGAGCACACAAACACGGGAGCACACGAACACGGGAACACACGGACAAGGGCACATACAGACACCCGTGAACATGGGCACACACGGACACTCCACAGCCATGGGCACCCACCAACACGTGCACTCACAGACAGGACCCCCCCCCACCACCACCACGAGCATCCCCGCACCCAGCAGACCCCCCCCCCCCCCCAGCACCCACCTTGGATGGTGCCAGAGGGCAGGTGACCCCCGCCGTAGCCGTCAGCCAGCTTGGCCCACTGGTAGGCGAGCGGGGTGGCTCCCCCCCGGCTGTAGCACCTCAGCAGGATGCTGCTCCCCCATATCACCTCCCCCTCGATCCAGCACTGCGGGGGCGCCGGCTTCTCTGCAGGGAGACGGACACCGTCACTGCCAGGGCCACCCTGAGTGCCCGGGAGGGGGGCGGGGGAGCAGGGGGGTTCACCCTTGCACGGTGACGATGACTTCGTGCACGGCCACAGTGTTTTTCTTCACCCGGCACTGGTAGGTGCCGGTGTCGGAGACTTGCAGGTCGGCCAGGCGGATGGAGGCGTCGTACTGGCTGGGGTCGTTCTGCACGAAGGCCACTCGGTCCTGCAGCCCCGAGCCGCTGCCGTAGTTGACGTGAGTGGTCATGGTAGGATAGGAACTGGTGGGTGCGGGGGGGGCAAGCGGGGAGACTGGTCAGGGCTGGGCTGCGTAGGGGGACCCCCGGGGCTGCCAGCTGGGGAGGGAAATGCGCTGCCCGGTGCCTATCTGGCTCTGCCTGCCCCTGCCTGCCCTGCTTGGTCCTTCCCAGCCCTGCCTGCCTGCTCTGCTGGGCTTTGTCTGGTCCTCCCAAGCCCTGCCTGCCCTGCCTGGTCCTTCCCTGCCCTGCCTGCTCCTTCCCAGCCCTGCCAGACCCTGCCTGTCCTGCCTGCTCTGCTGGGCTTTGTCTGGTCCTTCCAAGCCCTGCCTGCCCTGCCTGGTCCTTCCCTGTCCTGCCTGGTCCTTCCCTGCCCTGCCTGCTCCTTCCCAGCCCTGCCAGACCCTGCCTGTCCTGCCTGCTCTGCTGGCTTTGTCTGGTCCTTCCAAGCCCTGCCTGCCCTGCCTGCTCCTTCCCTGCTCTGCCTGCTCCTTCCCTGCTCTGCCTGCTCCTTCCCTGCCCTGCCTGCTCCTTCCCAGCCCTGCCAGACCCTGCCTGTCCTGCCTGCTCTGCTGGGCTTTGTCTGGTCCTCCCAAGCCCTGCCTGGTCCTTCCCTGCCCTGCCTGATCCTTCCCCTGCCCTGCCAGACCTTGCCTGTCCTGCCTGTCCCTGCCTGCTCGGCTGGGCTCCAGCTGGTCCATCCCAGCCCTGCCTGCCCGGTGGGATGGTGGCCGCAGGGATGAGTGACACTCACCACGTTCTCCGGGCTGGGCCGCTCGGGCGTTATCTGGATCCACTCGATGCCCACGCCCTGGGACCGTGGTCTTCGGGCTCAAGGGACGTAGGGGCAGCCCAGCTTCACCGAGTCGCCCTTGGCCAGGTACAGCACCTCCCGGCCCTTGCTGTTGATCCTGACGGCCAGGAGGAGAGCTGGGGAGAGAACGGCACCCATTGCACCGGCTGGGGAGCACCCCAAAAACCTGTGCCCCCCCCCCCCAATGCACCCTGACCCCACACCCAGCAGCACCCAACCCGTGGGGAGCAGGAGAGGGGAAGGGATCCATCAGGCAGGGTCGGGCTGGCGTTGAGCACCCATCAGGGCTGGGCACCGTCTGGGTGCTGTGGTGTTGGGGACAAAGGGACGTGGCGGGCTCAACGCCTCCGCCTGGCTCTGGCTAACACGGGGGTGGGGTGGGGTGGGGGGTGTCGTGGCAGAACTGGCCCCGGCTGCAGGTGCTCTGCTGACCGTGGGGTGCACCCAGCACCCTGGGGTGCCCCTTGGCCGGGCAGGGACCCTCTCCATCCTCGGCGGCATCGCTGCAGGATGCGGGTCCAAGCGCGAGGATCCATCAGCGCCTACCTGGCATGAGACCCAGGAGCAGGAGCAGGCTGGCGCCGTGCCCTGCCATGACGCTGCAGCCGTGCCGGGGCGGTGAGGAGGAGCGGGAGCGGAGGAGGCTCCGAGGCGACAAGGCAGCCGGGCGTGCGGGGCTGCTTTTACATGCTGGGCCGGGGCGCTCCTCCCTGTGGGGCGGATGCCTTTGGATGACTGAGTGGCTCCAAGCTGTACGCCAGCGATGCCCGCCCAGCTCCACTCCCTACCTGGTAATTAAGCATCCCTATGGTACAGGCTCCCATCCAGCCGGACCTGGGCCGGGGAGCCACGGCAGGCAGCGGTGCAGGGGGCACCAGCACCCCCTGGGCACCCGGAGCAGCGGAGCCGGGATAGGAGAGGGGGCTGTGGACCGCGGTGCCGTGGGGCTGGCACCTGGTGTGGGCACTGGTGGAAAAGGTTGCCTGGGAGTATGTGGCTGGTGGGAAAAGGTTGCCTGGGAGCCCACGGGAGCAGCCCAAGCGTGCCGAGCAGTGTGGCTGCATGGAAGCGTCAGCTTGGCTCCGTGCAGGTCCTGAAAGGATTTTGGTCTTGGGACAGCAAATCGGGAAATTGGAAAAGCTTAAAGGTGTGGTTTGACCATGGGCTTAAGCTCCTGCAGATCCCTCCTCCGGTCCTGCCCCCTCAGCAAGTGGGCACAGGGATGCTGCAACCATGTGGGGACAACGTGAACCCACAAGCCCACGCTGGTGCTGGTGGCACTGGTGAAATACAGTGCAGAGACCCAGCTGGTGCTCCAGGCCACGGGTCACCGTACGGGGATGTGGTGGCATGGCAGCAACAGGGGGCAGCACACCCCGGGCCATGCTCAGCACAGTGGAGGGGACATCAGCAGCGTGTCTGTTGAGGAGGATGGGACAGCGAAAGGGGAGCAGGAGAGGGCTGAAACCTGCTGGGATCTGAGGGCAGGAGTTGGGGACAGGGGTGCTCTGCAGCAGATGGAGGATTTGGGGCAGGGATGCTCAGCAGGGGGTGGAGAAGCTGGACAGGGATGCTCGGCAGGGGATGGAGGAGCTGGGACAGGGATGCTTGGCAGTCAGTGGAGGATTTGGGACATGGATGCTTGGCAGGGGGTGGAGAAGCTGGGACAGGGTTGCTTGGCAGGGGATGGAGGAGCTGGGACAGGGATGCTTGGCAGCCGATGGAGGATTTGGGACAGGGATGCTTGGCAGAGGGTGGAGAAGCCGGGACAGTGTTGCTTGGCAGGGGATGGAGGAGCTGGGACAGGGATGCTTGGCAGCCGATGGAGGATTTGGGACAGGGATGCTTGGCAGGGGGTGGAGAAGCCGGGACAGGGATGCTTGGCAGGGGATGGAGGAGCTGGGACAGGGATGCTTGGCAGCCGATGGAGGATTTGGGACAGGGATGCTTGGCAGGGGGTGGAGAAGCCGGGACAGGGATGCTTGGCAGGGGATGGAGGAGCTGGGACAGGGATGCTTGGCAGCCAATGGAGGATTTGGGACAGGGATGCTTGGCAGGGGGTGGAGAAGCCGGGACAGGGATGCTCAGCAGGGGATGGAGGAGCTGGGACAGGGATGCTCGGCAGGGGATGGAGGAGCTGGGACGGATGCTCGGCAGGGGATGGAGGAGCTGGGACAGGGATGCTCGGCAGCGGGTGTCGGACACGCCGGGGATGCTGAGCCCCGTGGGAAGCCCCCGCCAGGGGCCCTCTCCATGCCCGTGTCCCTTGGAGGGGCTGAGCCCCACACCGGGCTGCTCTGGTGCCGCGGGCCAGTGCCAGGCCCCATGCCCAGCTCACCCGCGCGCTGCCCTGCGGCACAGCTCGGCCGTGCTGGTACTTTCCACACCACGACTGCCCAGTCCGGCTCGGCAGCACCGCCCAGCCGGGCCCAAACACTCCCCGGGGCCAAGAGCTGCTCCATTTACTGGCCCCAAGCTGAGCTCACCACTGCCAGTTAACCCTTACCGGCCCCATGCTGGGAACTGAGGCCGAGCTCGGCACGTGCTTCGCCGCATCGGTGATTTCGGGGGCCCCCCGCGCACCACCTGGCCCTGGGGCAGCACCGCCGCGGCGAGGGGTGCCGCCTGCCGGGGCCGTCCCCACCATGACGGGGCCGTGGCTCACCACGGCTCGGGGCTCCTCGCCGGCGTGGCGCTGGCTCACTGGCCGGTGACTCCTACATTCCTCGGCGCAGGGAGCCCCAGCTCCTTGCAGGAAGGGTGGGGAAGCCGCTTCACCCCGGCTCGTTGCCCACCGGTGGTCACAGCCCCCCTTGGTGTGGCCAGCGCGGTGGCTTTGAAACCCTCCGGGCTGAGCCTGGCCTAGAACAAGGCTGTGGCTGCCTGGCCGAGGCGGTGACCAAGAGTGACACAGCCGGGACGTGGCCACCGGGGACCGGGGACGGACAGTCGAGCCTGGCACTGAGCACCACGGACTCTTTGTGGGCCGGTGCCGAGGTGCTGGTGGTCCCAGAGAGCTCGGTGGCTGCGGGGGCTGCTCGGGGTCGGGTCGGAGGTGGCCGATGGCCCTCCAGAGCCAGCGCGGTGCTTCAGCCCGTGCCCCGAGAGGGACGGCGCAGCCCCGCGGGGCCTGGATCCGTCACCCCACGGGGGGACAGGCAGCAGCAGAGGCAGGGAAGGGGTAACACGAGGCTACAGCCTTTCGTCCTCCCTATTTACCCAGCGTGGAGGAGGCTCAGGTCTCCCCACGGAGTCCCTCGAGCCGTCCCCCTGCCCTGGGCAGTCTCGCCTTTGCCGGCTCTCCTTATTTTTCAGCTGCTCTGACAATTAATCAGAGCCACTCCTACGGGATCCCAGCCCTCTGAAGCTGCCAGTCCCTATCCAAATGGGTTTTAAATGTTTGCATCATGCTCCGGCCTCTTGGCTTTGTCCCTGAAGAAGGCCACTGCCGCAGGGCCTGGAGGTGACACCTCAGGGAGAAGGTGGCACTGCCAGGGCTGATGCAGGTGAGGGCAGCCAGGGCCTGGGCTCTGTGTGTGTGTGTGTGTGTGTGTGTGTGTGGAGAAGAGCCTGCCTGGCTCGTGGAGACCCGACCTGAGCCACGCCGGGCGGGCTGGGAACACCCACGGCGCTTCGGCAGTGCCACCGAGCTGTGCCAAGGGCCTGGGGATGCTCGTGGCCCCTCCAAGGACACGGGCCGCCTCTGAGAGTTCTCTCCCAGGGGATGTGGGGAGTCACCAAGGGGCAACCTCTGTCCCGGGGGTGGGGCAGGTTGGAGACGAGCCTTTGGGCTACTCCAGCCCCAAAGGCACCTCCTGGCCCGCAAACCCGAAGCGAGAGAAGGATGAGAGACACCATCCGCGCCATAAACGTCTCTTGATCGTAGAAAACCCAGCCCAAGAAAATGGAAACCCTTAAGTCTTCGTGGAACCACAGCTCCGCTCCCCGTGGGGCCGAGCCCGGCCAGGGGCTGCGTTTGCTTGGCTCAGGGCCTTCCGCTCCACCTGGGCGCAGTACTTCTCGGGGATGCCGCAGGCTCTGCAGAGGGAAGACATCCATCAGGCACCCCGTGCTACGCTGGAGCCGAGCTTTAGGACCACGGCCCACAGCACGGATCCTGTTGGATGAGGATGCAAAGGAACCTCTGAGGTGGCCCAGGGGGGTTCAGGAGATGGTGGGAAGCCAGGAAGGGCTTAGGGACGTGGAGGGAAGCAGGGAAGGAAGCGACTGCCGGCAGCCCCATCACCTGAGCTCCTGCAGCTTCTGCTGCTTGAGCTGGGCGATGCGCTGGCTGCGCTGGCGGGCCTCCTCCTCCAGCCGCCGGCTCTCCTCGAAGGCGGCCGCCCGCTCCCGCACCAGCTGCTGCTGCCGCTCCCGCATCTGGCGCCGGACCTCGTTGCTGTGGGCGAGCCGCAGGGTGGCCTTCCGCGCTTCCTCCGCCTTCTCCTTCTCCATCTGCTCCTGCTGGGCCCTACGGGAGAGCTCGGAGAGGGGTAGATGAAAGGCACCAGAGCCACCAGCGGGGCTGACCTGCCCCCGCGCCACCCGTGCCGTAAACCACCCCCCCGCCCCGTCTCGCCAGGCAGGGCCCGGCCATCACTCCAGCGAGCTCCCGGTCCCGTCCCGCTCACCGGAGGGTCCTCTCGAACTCGTGGCGGTCCCGCTGCGCCTGCACCGCCATGCTGTGCTCCCGCTGGGCGATCTGCTCCAGGCGGCTCCGCTTCAGCATCTGCTCCACCTCGGCTTTCCGCCGCGCCGCCTCCTTCTCCCTGCGCCGCCATTCCCGCTCGGCCGCCTCTTGGCTGCGCTTGACCCTCAGCGCCTCCTGCCCAAGGGGGGACAGCGGTGACGCTGGGGGGGGGGGGTGGGGGGGTGGTGGTGTCACGGAGAGCTTCCCTCAGCGGGGAGGCACGGAAGCCCCCGGCCGTGGTTTCGCGCCTCTCCCAGCGCCGCTCCAGGACACCAGCTGGTTCCAGGTGCTGGTCCAGACCGGCAACGCCCCCGTGGACCCACCACATCCAGGGGAGCTTCCACTTTGCTGGCGTGGTGATGAGGAAGGGGGCGAGTGAGCCCGCACGGGAGCACACTGCCTGTCAGGCACGCCGCTCACCCGCTCTGCCTGGTGGTCCCGGGCCCTCTCTTGCATGGCCCTCAAGCGTGCTATCTCCTTCTCCTTCTCCCGACGGATTCTCTCCTGCTCAGCTTCAAGCTTGGCCTCGTGTTCCTGTGCGGGACAGAGCCTCGTGGCAGCTCCCTGCAGCACCCCTGCTGCCGGCAGAACACGCCAGTGCCGCACGGGCTCAGCCCCGTTACCATTTTCTGCCTCTGGTACTCGAGCACCCGCTCATCCGCCATCCTCTCCTGCTCCCGCTGCTCCTCCTTGAGCCTCTGGTTCTCATCGTTGACGCGTTTAATCTCAGCCTGTATTTTCTTCTGTTGCTCCTGCCGCCTCTCCATGTCCTGCAAACGGTGCAGAGGGTCCGAGGGTGACAGGGCAAGTGCTGCAGCACAAAGCCCTCGCTCCGCTCCTCCCCGTGGCCCTCCCTGAGGGCCCAGCAGCACACAGGGCGAGGGAGGGCTCAGCACTTTGGGTCGCTTTCTGAGGATGCCTCAAATTCCCCGAGAAACCAGAGCTTCAATTCTGCTGGCTGTTGTCTCCGCACACCAGGTCTGGGTCACCCTTCCGACAAGGTGAAACCCAAACTCCAGACCCCGCTCTGCTCCCTGGCAGGTTGCTGGTCGCACCTTCAGGTCCTCCATCTTCAGCTGCTCCAGGTGCTCCAGCAGCTCCTGTGCCTCCTGGCCCTGTTGCTCGGCTCTCAGAGCCCGCTCCTCCGCGTTCTGCTCAATCTGCTTCACGAGTTCCTGTTTCCCTCTGCAAAGAAGCGAGCAGGAGGGTTCCCTCCGGCTCCGTCCCGCTCCCAGAAGCAGAAGCGCTGGCGCGGACATCAAGTGGGGTGTCTGCTGCCTTGTGCTGCCCGGTCCAGCGACGGGGAGGTGGGCTGCGGTGCGAAGCTGGCAGCTGGAGGCTACCCCAGCTCCGGCACGAGGCCTGGGAAGGGGACGGAGGTCCCCGCGGGGAGGAGGGACCCTCTCGCAAACCTGAGGAGCTCCTGCTTCCTCTGGTGCTCCAGTTCCTCCTGCAGCGCGTCGGCCTTTTTCCTCTCCACCTCCATCATCTTGGCCAGGCGCTTCTCTTCTTCCTCCAGCTCTTTGGCGATGAGCTGCTTCTCGAGGATCTGCGCGTCGCGGACCATGTGGCACTTGGCACCGAGGATCAGCTGTGGGGGGAAAACGGGTCTCCCTGGTCTCCGAGCCAGACTTGGCAGCAGGGACAGGCAGACGGGTGAGGAGGGGGATGAGGGAAGGAGAGGAAGACCCTGGCAGCGACAAGCAGGGCAGGGTTTAGGTCTGGAGCAGCCAGGTGAAGCTGGCAGGGGCAGGTCCAAGCAGGCGGCTTGGGCAGGTCCTAACACCGGCAGGAGGCCCGGTGGTGCCGGTGGTGCCGGGGGAGCCCCTGGCCGTACCTTGCTGAACTCCTTGATCTCCTCCTCCTGCTCCGCACGCAGCCTGTTCGCCCGCTGCAGCAGCTGCTGGGCCCGCTCCTGCGCCTCCACCTCCAGCTCGCTCAGCTCCGTCTGCTGCTTCAGGGTGGCCTTTTGCTTCGCCGTGTTCTTGCGCTCGTTCGCCGCCTCCTGAGGGGACAGGCAGGGGCTGCCCGAAAGCCCGACGCCCTCCCGGGGCAGCTCTGCCAGGCTGAGCCTGCCCGAGGGTGCTGCGGGGCCGCCTGGCTCCACCACGCTGCGCCCCCGGCACGGAGCCGAGGGGCACGGTGGGCTCCTCCAGCCCTGGCACAGGGTAGCCCCTTCCCACCCCCTTATTCAGACTCCCCGCTCCCTTTGCCGGGTGGCAGGAATGCAGCACAGGGGCTTCCTCACGGCCTCCGGGGTCCCCGTGGATTGGGGGAGCACCTGGTGTGGGATTGCTGGATGCAACCGGCGTGGGATTGCTGGATGCAACCGGCGTGGGATTCCTCCCCCACCCCTGGACTGGGCAAACCCGGGGATCCTGTAGAGCCCTTCCCGGGCTGGGGATCAGAGGAGACCCCGAGACACGCAGCCCCGGCAGCGATGGGCACACCGAAACACGGGCGAAAGAGGGCTGAAGGTGGTGGCCCCTGCGCAGAGCTCCGGGGACAGCCCCGGCTGGCGTGTCCCCGACCCCCCGAGGTTGGCTCTGCCCGGGGGCATCCCCCTCCCCCCCACAGCCCAGGGCCTGCCAGCAAGCAGGGAAAGAAGGGGCAGGCGGGGAAATGCCTACGAGAATGGCTTCCCTCTCCGCTTTGAGGGCTGCCAGCTTGGCCTCACGCTCCTCCTTGGTCACAACTCGAGCCGCTGCTTGAATGCGCTGGAAATCCTCCCGCCCGATAACGAGGGGTGCTGGTGGGTTCTCTGCGGGGCCGCTGGGGGTCGGGGGAGCGGGGCACGGAGAGAGAGCGAGCGGTCAGTGGCACGGAGTCTCCGACAGCTCCTCCATTCCCTGCCCCGCTGACCTCCCTGCCTGGCCGTGGGATCTGCCCGGGCTGCCCGCACCGGGGGTGGCTCGGGCGATCGGGAGTCACCCCAGAGCAATGCAGGAAGCGCCCGAGCTGGGGGAGGAAGAAAGGGAAAGTGCAGTGAAAGCGGCCACAGGCTGTGACACGGGGGGGACAGGATTCTCGGGGGGGGGTAGCCGGGGGCCTCCTGGGAAAACCCCCAAAATGTTCAGCATGGGCCTAGTCAGCCCCGACAAAAAAAAAATGCTGAAAGTCAGTCACCCCAACTTGCCTTTCCCAGCTCCCACGGGGGAAATTTGACCGCTGCCCTCACCCCTTTTCCAGCCGGACACGCTGCTCATCCCTGCCCTCCCCTCCCCGTGCTGTCGCTGCTCCTGCGTGCCGGATCGAAACCTCCGCTCCGTGCGGACGGACTTTGGGAGCCAAAGGTGCCTTTTCACTCTGGTTCATGACACTCCGCCTGCTCGGGCTCCAGATCCGCACGGCACAGCTCGGCTTCGCCCGGGAATCCACCCGGCACACGACGAGGAAACACCGTGCTGCCCAAACACCGAGCACCCTCTCCCCTCCCGGCGCTGGCGAGTGTCCCTCCAGCCGTCACCGCGGCTCTGCAGAGCCACGAACTCTGCCCGTGACTCACGCTGTGGTTTAGAGGAAATCACCGAAGCTCTTGGTGCCCCCATTTCCCCATTTGTAAAAATGTGGATAATAATACGGAGCTGTTTTCCAGGGGAGTTGTAAGGAGTTAATTACTCTTTGTATTACTCAGATACCATGGTGACGCGTGCGGTGTGGGAGCATGTATTAACCAAAAGCATGGAGCACTTTGAAGATGTTCAGGACTAAGAATTTACTCATTATTATTGTGTGTCACCTTTCATCCACCCTTGTGAATATGAACAGATACCTGCATAATGATCGTTCGGGAGCTGCATCACAGCATCGGATTCCAGGACGCTTTAAAGAATGGCTAATGGTCACAACGGCTCTAATAAACCTAATGACACAGTGGCCACTGCTTTAGTTGTCCCAGTGTTTGGGTGACCAGCCTGAGCTGTCTAGGGCCTGATTTTCAGGAATGAAACCAGCACAAACAGTTCCCAGCTGGAGCTGCAGCCGCGCGACACATCTGCAAATTGGCCCTTGGCTTCGGAGCGGGGTCACAATGGAACAGGAAGGTGTAAAACCAGGGACCAGCCTGGAAAGCCTGAACCAGCCCAGAAAGCCTGAACCAGTGCCCCTGTGCCATTTCACTCTCCACAAAACACAAACCCAACTCATCCTTCGGGGCGGGTGTCACGTTTTCCAGGGTGTAAGAGCACGACACGGAGGTTCAAAACAGGAAGCAAAGATGAACCTTGCACCGAACGACGACTCCAAGGAAAATTTAGGGAGGTCAAAATGAGGCTAAATTGGAGCTGGCCGGGATAATGGCCCTATTCTTGTCTGTGTGCTGCAGGCGTTTAACGAGGTGCAGTAATTAGGGCCAGGGTTCTTACAGTTCAGCCTTGCTTATAAAACATCCCTGTAGAGAAACACACCTCTCCCGGCGCACAGGGGCTGCAGGTGCCGTGCTGCTGCCTTCCTCACACGGGGGGGGTTTTGGTGCTGGGCACGGGAGGCAGCGTTTGATACGTGATGGGGGACAGGTGCCACCCGGGGCGGGGGGGGAGCTGTTCAGCCCAGAACGAGCTTTTCTGGCTGCTGAGAAGGTTTGATGTTGGTTTTTTACTGGTTCTGACGATGATTCAGTGCCTCTGTAAAATGCCCAGCGCTCGCCGGCTCCGCTGCCGCCCAAGCCAGGGATATCGGGGCACTGCTGCCCATCCCTCCCCCCCCCCCCCCCCCCCCCCCCCGAGATGTGCCTGCAAACGGTGGGACAAGCAGAGAAAAGGGACTGAGAGCAACCGGCCTGGGATGTCACCAAAGCGGAGGTGCTGTGACACAGGGCCCCGAAAGCTGCTCGGAGCTGCCGCTCGGGCACAGACTTACCCGAGGTCACGGACAAAGTCCTTGGTGACGGGACGGGCGGTCTTGGGCTTGTGCCCGCCAGCGGGCGATGCTTTCGGGGCAGCCTGCACATCCCGAAGGATCATGACGGGGCCGCCGGACCATGGCTGCTGCGGGATCTGCAAGAAAGGATGGCATTTGCTCCGGTTTTCCTGCCACCCAGCTCTCTGCCCCCCCAGCTCCCCGGCACAGAGGTGCTCCGGGCACGCGAGGCCGCAGGCTCCCCTGAGCTCTGACAAACGCCCCCTCGCACCACCAAGGCCAGTGAGGTCTGGGCACGGGACTGGTTTCTTGCCTCAGCTCATGAGGCCTGATGAGGACACGGGGAGAACCAGAAATTCCCCTACAGCACTGGTTTTAGCGCAAAAATCTGGGCTCACCCAGATCTGAAGTAAACGATGAGCTGATCCCTCCTTTCTCAGGGCACAAATGTTCCGGCATCATCTTGGCTACCTTGAGCCGATGGCGGCTGGCTCCTGCCCCACTCCCCACCACGGCCACCGGCACCTCTGTCCTGCTGAACCCCACGGCCTCGGGAAGAAAATGGGTGGAAACCAACCCAGACTGACCCAAACTCATTGGAAGCTGGCAGGAGGGTCCTGGGAAGCGTGGACAGCTCGAGGTCTGGCTTTGCAGAGCAATCCACCAGCAGACAGCACTGGGCAGAAACCAGTCCTCCCAGTGCAGCCTGGACTGGCGCCGGTCCCTTTGCTCAAGCTGAGGCTGCCACCTAGTGAAGCGTCGCCCAGCTGCGGGGTGACTCAGGGACACCCCCCCCCTCCGCACCCCTCGGGCGCAGGGTGGGCGCTGGGTGCCCCCGGAGGGGTGGGAGCAGCCGAGGGATGTCCCCAGCACGCGTGGGGCCACAGGGCAGGTTCCCAAGCCCAGGGTCGCTTCCCTGAGCCCAACACGGCGTCGGTGTCCCAGAGAAATCCTCACCCGGGTCGGGGAACCCCAAGAGCTCATCCGAGGCACACGCAGGCGTGTGGTTTCCCTCGGAATTCTATTCACTAGTTCAGCCTCAACATCCTGAGGGGCTGCTGGAACAAATCCTACAGCCGTCTGGGTGCTGAGCGGTTCCCTGGGAACTTGCTGCCGGCAATATTTCCATGTTAAGGGTCTGCAATATTTCCATGTGAAGGGTCTGATGGCCCTGAACCACGGGCTTTCCCACAGCCCAGCCCAGCAGACACCGGAGCAGCTTCCCAGCCACTGCTGGCTGCAAGTGCGAGCTGTTGAATTAAAGGGTTTGGCACTGAAACACCCGTGCAAACAAAGATAGTCGTGTTTTTCACTACAGCCAGCACGCACGTTGTCCCCAGAGCCAGGAGAACTCCTTGGGCTAGACCTGGATTAATCCTGGGGAAGTCAGTGAACACCCATATAAGCATTACGACAGTTTTGTCTTGAAGGCCTCCGAGATAACAGATCGTAAACCCGCCCCGGGGCGCCTCGGCTCGCAGGGGGCCCAAGGCACACGGACCCGGTGGCCCCAGAGCAGGTCACTTGCCGGGAGCGCTCCCAACCGCCTGCCCCACGAGGCAGACCCTCCGTACAGCCTCCCGTTGGGAGCGGAGGTAATCTTCCCTACCCGCTTCCTTCCTCTCCTCCAAAAAGCCAAAGGGTTTTGGCAGGCCGCTTCGGCCAGACTTGTTTCAAGCGATAAGACCCAGAGGAGGAAATTACAGCCGCAAAACACACCCCCCCCAGAGGGACAAGTGCCTCGAACACGGCAAAGTCCCCTCGTGCAGCCCTGGTGGAGAAACCCCCGACCTTTTAGAGATGGTGACCGTGAGACGGGCCAAACTCCAGCAGCGTCCAGCCCAGCCCTTGTACCTCAACCGGTGTCACGGGGACAGCCAACGGCTCCAGCCATAAACCCAACCTGCCGTGGGGAGAGCACCGGGAGGGTCGATAGAGGAGGGCGGGGGAAGCAGCAGCGGGGGGGGGAGGATGTCCAAAATGTCACCCTTGGCTGGAAAACGCCATTGCCCACCTCGGTGACAGAGCGGCTGCAGCTCTCCCTGGGCTCTCCCGCGGGAGACGCCGAGGGACGCGGGCGGAGGAAGCGAGCCTTTTCCTTAGGAGACCGCGGGAGGAAAGAGCTGTTGCTCTGTTTATCTCCTCCCTCAACGAGCCGGGGCATCCAGCCAGGAGGTCAGAGACCTGCTGCGGTTCTGCCTCGTCTCCAAGGGGAACTGATTTCGTAGCTCCCTGATGAAAGGCGAAATCACGTTGGCAACGAGCTGCTCTGGAAGCTTCCAGCCCCTGCTCCGAGGACGCTCCCTGCATCCCCCACGAAACAACCGCTGCCCAACGGACAGACCCCGTAACGCCCGCTCCTCTCCTGGCCAGGGTGACTCGCCTCCTGGGTCTGATTAATTAACTAATTAGCCCGTGCAAAGCAGAAGTGCGGGGGCGTCAAGGAGGGCGCCCGGCAGGGTGGGAAACGGGGCCCTCGGAGGCACCGTGGTGAAGCGGAGCCTTCCACTGAGGCCC